>NW_025229030.1:0-30300 GCF_018294505.1 Triticum aestivum
AATGGAATGGCAGTTCAGAGACGTAACTTGATTATGACAGCTTCATAAGAGCTAATACGACTCGCTTGTCCATCGGCCTAATCAATCGGAAAGTATAGAATGCGTTGCAATTGAAGTGAGGGATGGGCATAATGAAAGTGCACTGCTCCCAACGACTTAATTAATTGCGAAAAATTTGGTTTCTGTCATTAGTGGAAAAGGGTCGTTCGAAGGCTGCCGCTGAAATTTCATGAACTTGGCCTCTACAACTAGCAGTTGTGAAGATATCGCCATATGCTGCTACATGGTTTCTTTGCCAGTTTCGGTCTTGCCGGCGTCAGCTTTCGGTGGTTCCTCGTTTGTTGGATCTACTACTTCGCCACATCTACCGCACCAAGAAAGGTCAAAGAGCCCACCAGAAAAAGAGAAAAAAAAATAAAAAAGAGAGAAAAGGAGAGAGGAGGCACACTATACTATCCTTTATACACACTTGTACTTCAAAGTAGCACCATGTATTTCAAATATAGAGTTTTCATATTATTCATTTCATATGCTAGTAGGATTTTTTACATTACATAAATTGGCTCGTACATTCCGTCGACGAGCTTTCTCAAATGCTTGATGTCGTCATGAGTAAGCAAGTTTGATCCGCACCAAGTTGTAACATTAGGAGAGCTTTCATACACTTATGGTTCTAGTGTATCTGTTTCACGACAATCCATGTAATCCTCATAGTAATACCGATTGTAAGGACCCTCAATTGCTAATGATCAACCGTATTGATGACAGTCCTTCTTATTTTTGTCTTCTTATAAATCCCCAGCATCATTCTATTTGCCATCATAAGTGCTAAGACCACTTCTTGTAAGTTCATCATTGAACAAAGTGCTAAGTAGTTGAAAAGGTTCATCATAAATATTAATTGTTTGACTGAAACTCTAGGTTGTGTATGATAAAATGTTGAATATGACAAATCCTCGATTGATTGGGGACATGATATGAAATAGGAGTATTGATTGGTATTATATAAAAACATTATTCCTTGAAAATCAATAGTGATTTTTGTTTACACATTTTGATGTTACTTGCTTATTATCAAATATAGATTGTCGCTTTGATTAAAAAATTCCCTGAGTTCAGACCATGATGAAAATGATTATGTTGTTGATTAAAATATAGAAAGTGCACTCCAACTACTAAATATAGGTTTGTTCCCAAAATAATTTAAAGTTGCATATAAAGCATATGAAGTATTAAATATTGATAGCATATAACAATATATGAATATAGATACGTTGGAGACGTGTCACCCTGTTCTCTCTGGTGTGGATATGAACTTTAGGCCTCAAATTACATGTTATGGCATACATATAATGATCTATCAAATGTCGCCATTTTTATATTTATTCGTACATGTGCTTCCACGAACCCTATATCAATGATGATGATGATCGAGAAACCTTGACCAAATCAACACGTAAATAGACTTGCTTCCCCATGTCAAGTCAAGCGAACTAAATGCAATAACTTGTTGCAAGCTAAATTAGTATGTACCAACATTGGAGATTAGATTCTTATTCCACGACGGAGGATTTTAGGACGAGAGTATTGATGTTACATCTGCATCACGGGGATTTTGCATTTTGATATGGTTCTTCATTTCTCGAGCATAATGGATTACCTTGTTGTCCACAGCAGACGATCCATGTAGAGTAATGAATTTGTGGTGATAATTCATTGGATAATTATTTCAATCATCATAGTAAATTTTGGAATACACGCATTCATCCTTGTGTAATTAATTTCCCACTATTAGTCGATGAAATGGCAGCTAAGCAACATGACTTGATGTAGCGATCAAATAAACTCAAACGTGACTCGCTTGCTCGTTGTCCTAATATATTTGAAAGGACAGAGTACGTCATTAATAAAACTAGTGATGGTACATAATAGAAGTCCACTCCTCGCAACTAAATAGATTAGAAAATTCTGGTCCATGCCATTATCAAATTAAAGTGCGATATTCATAGGCTGCCACTAAACCTTCATGAAATTGGCCTCTCCATCTAACACTTGCAAATATATTAGCTACATGCTACTACACACTGTCTCCGAGAGTTGTTTTCATTTTTCCATTTGTTTTTACTCGCTTCCATGTCTATGGGACTCACTTCTTCACCACATGAACCGTACCAACGAGGAGACACGTTTGATAGTTCCTACCAATATGACGCACACGTCCAAGGGACGACAAACTCATAAGTTTTTAGAGACGAAATACAATCCTCTTAATGAATGTCCCAATAGGTGGAGATATCAACCCTAGGTCTCTTTATCAATGGACTACCATGCCATATGATTCCACACCATCTGTGAAATTACACATAAGGGCATACGGTATCATACTAAATGTAAGAACTTTGCGCAGCAAATGGTTTCCTTTAACTAGGAGGGTACTGGATGTTATATCTACGTCACAGGAAATTTGCATTTTGAGAAGGGTATCGGTTCCTCAACACTAATGGGTTACATTGTTGTCCACAATATGCAATCGGTTCAAATTGATGAATTTTTCATTATAATCCATAGGATAAATATTACGTGTGCATAATTTCGTAACCATTTCTGTCTATTAGTCAATGGAATGGCAGTTCAGAGACGTAATTTGATTATGACAGCTTCATAAGAGCTAATACGACTCGCTTGTCCATCGGCCTAATCAATCGGAAAGTATAGAATGCGTTGCAATTGAAGTGAGGGATGGGCATAATGAAAGTGCACTCCTCTCAACGACTTAATTAATTGCGAAAAATTTGGTTTCTGTCATTAGTGGAAAAGGGTCGTTCGAAGGCTGCCACTGAAATTTCATGAACTTGGCCTCTACAACTAGCAGTTGTGAAGATATCGCCATATGCTGCTACATGGTTTCTTTGCCAGTTTCGGTCATGCCGGCGTCAGCTTTCGTTGGTTCCTCGTTTGTTGGATCTACTACTTCGCCACATCTACCGCACCAAGAAAGGTCAAAGAGCCCACCAGAAAAAGAGAAAGAAAAAATAAAAAAGAGAGAAAAGGAGAGAGGAGGCACACTATACTATCCTTTATACACACTTGTACTTCAAAGTAGCACCATGTATTTGAAATATAGAGTTTTCATATTATTCATTTCATATGCTAGTAGGATTTTTTACATTACATAAATTGGCTCGTATATTCCGTCGACGAGCTTTCTCAAATGCTTGATGTCGTCATGAGTAAGCAAGTTTGATGCGCACCAAGTTAGTAACATTAGGAGAGCTTTCATACACTTATGGTTCTAGTGTATCTGTTTCACGACAATCCATGTAATCCTCATAGTAATACCGATTGTAAGGACCCTCAATTGCTAATGACCAACCGCATTGATGACAGTCGTTCTTATTTTTGTCTTCTTATAAATCCCCAGCATCATTCTATTTGCCATCATAAGTGCTAAGACCACTTCTTGTAAGTTCATCATTGAACAAAGTGCTAAGTAGTTGAAAAGGTTCATCATAAATATTAATTGTTTGACTGAAACTCTAGGTTGTGTATGATAAAATGTTGAATATGACAAATCCTCGATTGATTGGGGACATGATATGAAATAGGAGTATTGATTGGTATTACATAAAAACATTATTCGTTGAAAATCAATAGTGATTTTTGTTTACACATTTTGGTGTTACTTGCTTATTATCAAACATAGATTGTCGCTTTGATTAAAAAATTCCCTGAGTTCAGACCATGATGAAAATGATTATGTTGTTGATTAAAATATAGAAAGTGCACTCCAACTACTAAATATAGGTTTGTTCCCAAAATAATTTAAAGTTGCATATAAAGCATATGAAGTATTAAATATTGATAGCATATAACAATATATGAATATAGATACGTTGGAGACGTGTCACCCTGTTCTCTCTGGTGTGGATATGAACTTTAGGCCTCAAATTACATGTGATGGCATACATATAATGATCTATCAAATGTCGCCATTTTTATATTTATTCGTACATGTGCTTCCACGAACCCTATATCAATGATGATGATGACCGAGAAATCCTGACCAAATCAACACGTAAATAGACTTGCTTCCCCATGTCAAGTCAAGCGAACTAAATGCAATAACTTGTTGCAAGCTAAATTAGTATGTACCAACATTGGAGATTAGATTCTTATTCCACGACGGAGGATTTTAGGACGAGAGTATTGATGTTACATCTGCATCACGGGGATTTTGCATTTTGATATGGTTCTTCATTTCTCGAGCATAATGGATTATCTTGTTGTCCACAACAGACGATCCATGTAGAGTAATGAATTTGTGGTGATAATTCATTGGATAATTATTTCAATCATCATAGTAAATTTTGGAATACACGCATTCATCCTTGTGTAATTAATTTCCCACTATTAGTCGACGAAATGGCAGCTAAGCAACATGACTTGATGATAGCGATCAAATAAACTCAAACGTGACTCGCTTGCTCGTTGTCCTAATATATTTGAAAGGACAGAGTACGTCATTAATAAAATTAGTGATGGTACATAATAGAAGTCCACTCCTCGAAACTAAATAGATTAGAAAATTCTGGTCCATGCCATTATCAAATTAAAGTGCGATATTCATAGGCTGCCACTAAACCTTCATGAAATTGGCCTCTCCATCTAACACTTGCAAATATATTAGCTACATGCTACTACACACTGTCTCCGAGAGTTGTTGTCATTTTGCCATTTGTTTTTACTCGCTTCCATGTCTATGGGACTCACTTCTTCACCACATGAACCGTACGAACGAGGAGACACGTTTGATAGTTCCTACCAATATGACGCACACGTCCAAGGGACGACAAACTCATAAGTTTTTAGAGACGAAATACAATCCTCTTAATGAATGTCCCGATAGGTGGAGATATCAACCCTAGGTCTCTTTATCAATGGACTACCATGCCATATGATTCCACACCATCTGTGAAATTACACATAAGGGCATACGGTATCATACTAAATGTAAGAACTTTGCGCAGCAAATGGTTTCCTTTAACTAGGAGGGTACTGGATGTTATATCTACGTCACAGGAAATTTGCATTTTGAGAAGGGTATCGGTTCCTCAACACTAATGGGTTACATTGTTGTCCACAATATGCAATCGGTTCAAATTGATGAATTTTTCATTATAATCCATAGGATAAATATTACGTGTGCATAATTTCGTAACCATTTCTGTCTATTAGTCAATGGAATGGCAGTTCAGAGACGTAACTTGATTATGACAGCTTCATAAGAGCTAATATGACTCGCTTGTCCATCGGCCTAATCAATCGGAAAGTATAGAATGCGTTGCAATTGAAGTGAGGGATGGGCATAATGAAAGTGCACTCCTCTCAACGACTTAATTAATTGCGAAAAATTTGGTTTCTGTCATTAGTGGAAAAGGGTCGTTCGAAGGCTGCCACTGAAATTTCATGAACTTGGCCTCTACAACTAGCAGTTGTGAAGATATCGCCATATGATGCTACATGGTTTCTTTGCCAGTTTCGGTCATGCCGGCGTCAGCTTTCGTTGGTTCCTCGTTTGTTGGATCTACTACTTCGCCACATCTACCGCACCAAGAAAGGTCAAAGAGCCCACCAGAAAAAGAGAAAGAAAAAATAAAAAAGAGAGAAAAGGAGAGAGGAGGCACACTATACTATCCTTTATACACACTTGTACTTCAAAGTAGCACCATGTATTTCAAATATAGAGTTTTCATATTATTCATTTCATATGCTAGTAGGATTTTTTACATTACATAAATTGGCTCGTATATTCCGTCGACGAGCTTTCTCAAATGCTTGATGTCGTCATGAGTAAGCAAGTTTGATGCGCACCAAGTTAGTAACATTAGGAGAGCTTTCATACACTTATGGTTCTAGTGTATCTGTTTCACGACAATCCATGTAATCCTCATAGTAATACCGATTGTAAGGACCCTCAATTGCTAATGACCAACCGCATTGATGACAGTCGTTCTTATTTTTGTCTTCTTATAAATCCCCAGCATCATTCTATTTGCCATCATAAGTGCTAAGACCACTTCTTGTAAGTTCATCATTGAACAAAGTGCTAAGTAGTTGAAAAGGTTCATCATAAATATTAATTGTTTGACTGAAACTCTAGGTTGTGTATGATAAAATGTTGAATATGACAAATCCTCGATTGATTGGGGACATGATATGAGATAGGAGTATTGACTGGTATTACATAAAAACATTATTCGTTGAAAATCAATAGTGATTTTTGTTTACACATTTTGGTGTTACTTGCTTATTATCAAACATAGATTGTCGCTTTGATTAAAAAATTCCCTGAGTTCAGACCATGATGAAAATGATTATGTTGTTGATTAAAATATAGAAAGTGCACTCCAACTACTAAATATAGGTTTGTTCCCAAAATAATTTAAAGTTGCATATAAAGCATATGAAGTATTAAATATTGATAGCATATAACAATATATGAATATAGATACGTTGGAGACGTGTCACCCTGTTCTCTCTGGTGTGGATATGAACTTTAGGTCTCAAATTACATGTGATGGCATACATATAATGATCTATCAAATGTCGCCATTTTTATATTTATTCGTACATGTGCTTCCACGAACCCTATATCAATGATGATGATGACCGAGAAACCCTGACCAAATCAACACGTAAATAGACTTGCTTCCCCATATCAAGTCAAGCGAACTAAATGCAATAACTTGTTGCAAGCTAAATTAGTATGTACCAACATTGGAGATTAGATTCTTATTCCACGACGGACGATTTTAGGACGAGAGTATTGATGTTACATCTGCATCACGGGGATTTTGCATTTTGATATGGTTCTTCATTTCTCGAGCATAATGGATTACCTTGTTGTCCACAACAGACGATCCATGTAGAGTAATGAATTTGTGGTGATAATTCATTGGATAATTATTTCAATCATCATAGTAAATTTTGGAATACACGCGTTCATCCTTGTGTAATTAATTTCCCACTATTAGTCGACGAAATGGCAGCTAAGCAACATGACTTGATGATAGCGATCAAATAAACTCAAACGTGACTCGCTTGCTTGTTGTCTTAATATATTTGAAAGGACAGAGTACGTCATTAATAAAACTAGTGAAGGTACATAATAGAAGTCCACTCCTCGCAACTAAATAAATTAGAAAATTCTGGTCCATGCCATTATCAAATTAAAGTGCGATATTCATAGGCTGCCACTAAACCTTCATGAAATTGGCCTCTCCAACTAACACTTGCAAATATATTAGCTACATGCTACTACACACTGTCTTCGAGAGTTGTTGTCATTTTGCCATTTGTTTTTACTCGCTTCCATGTCAGTGGGACTCACTTCTTCACCACATGAACCGTACCAACGAGGAGACACGTTTGATAGTTCCTACCAATATGACGCACACGTCCAAGGGACGACAAACTCATAAGTTTTTAGAGACGAAATACAATCCTCTTAATGAATGTCCCAATAGGTGGAGATATCAACCCTAGGTCTCTTTATCAATGGACTACTATGCCATATGATTCCACACCATCTGTGAAATTACACATAAGGGCATACGGTATCATACTAAATGTAAGAACTTTGCGCAGCAAATGGTTTCCTTTAACTAGGAGGGTACTGGATGTTATATCTACGTCACAGGAAATTTGCATTTTGAGAAGGGTATCGGTTCCTCAACACTAATGGGTTACATTGTTGTCCACAATATGCAATCGGTTCAAATTGATGAATTTTTCATTATAATCCATAGGATAAATATTACGTGTGCATAATTTTGTAACCATTTCTGTCTATTAGTCAATGGAATGGCAGTTCAGAGACGTAACTTGATTATGAGAGCTTCATAAGAGCTAATACGACTCGCTTGTCCATCGGCCTAATCAATCGGAAAGTATAGAATGCTTTGCAATTGAAGTGAGGGATGGGCATAATGAAAGTGCACTCCTCTCAACGACTTAATTAATTGCGAAAAATTTGGTTTCTGTCATTAGTGGAAAAGGGTCGTTCGAAGGCTGCCACTGAAATTTCATGAACTTGGCCTCTACAACTAGCAGTTGTGAAGATATCGCCATATGCTGCTACATGGTTTCTTTGCCAGTTTCGGTCATGCCGGCGTCAGCTTTCGGTGGTTCCTCGTTTGTTGGATCTACTACTTCGCCACATCTACCGCACCAAGAAAGGTCAAAGAGCCCACCAGAAAAAGAGAAAAAAAAATAAAAAAGAGAGAAAAGGAGAGAGGAGGCACACTATACTATCCTTTATACACACTTGTACTTCAAAGTAGCACCATGTATTTGAAATATAGAGTTTTCATATTATTCATTTCATATGCTAGTAGGATTTTTTACATTACATAAATTGGCTCGTATATTCCGTCGACGAGCTTTCTCAAATGCTTGATGTCGTCATGAGTAAGCAAGTTTGATGCGCACCAAGTTAGTAACATTAGGAGAGCTTTCATACACTTATGGTTCTAGTGTATCTGTTTCACGACAATCCATGTAATCCTCATAGTAATACCGATTGTAAGGACCCTCAATTGCTAATGATCAACCGCATTGACGACAGTCCTTCTTATTTTTGTCTTCTTATAAATCCCCAGCATCATTCTATTTGCCATCATAAGTGCTAAGACCACTTCTTGTAAGTTCATCATTGAACAAAGTGCTAAGTTGTTGAAAAGGTTCATCATAAATATTAATTGTTTGACTGAAACTCTAGGTTGTGTATGATAAAATGTTGAATATGACAAATCCTCGATTGATTGGGGACATGATATGAGATAGGAGTATTGACTGGTATTACATAAAAACATTATTCGTTGAAAATCAATAGTGATTTTTGTTTACACATTTTGGTGTTACTTGCTTATTATCAAACATAGATTGTCGCTTTGATTAAAAAATTCCCTGAGTTCAGACCATGATGAAAATGATTATGTTGTTGATTAAAATATAGAAAGTGCACTCCAACTACTAAATATAGGTTTGTTCCCAAAATAATTTAAAGTTGCATATAAAGCATATGAAGTATTAAATATTGATAGCATATAACAATATATGAATATAGATACGTTGGAGACGTGTCACCCTGTTCTCTCTGGTGTGGATATGAACTTTAGGTCTCAAATTACATGTGATGGCATACATATAATGATCTATCAAATGTCGCCATTTTTATATTTATTCGTACATGTGCTTCCACGAACCCTATATCAATGATGATGATGACCGAGAAACCCTGACCAAATCAACACGTAAATAGACTTGCTTCCCCATATCAAGTCAAGCGAACTAAATGCAATAACTTGTTGCAAGCTAAATTATTATGTACCAACATTGGAGATTAGATTCTTATTCCACGACGGACGATTTTAGGACGAGAGTATTCATGTTACATCTGCATCACGGGGATTTTGCATTTTGATATGGTTCTTCATTTCTCGAGCATAATGGATTACCTTGTTGTCCACAACAGACGATCCATGTAGAGTAATGAATTTGTGGTGATAATTCATTGGATAATTATTTCAATCATCATAGTAAATTTTGGAATACACGCGTTCATCCTTGTGTAATTAATTTCCCACTATTAGTCGACGAAATGGCAGCTAAGCAACATGACTTGATGATAGCGATCAAATAAACTCAAACGTGACTCGCTTGCTTGTTGTCTTAATATATTTGAAAGGACGGAGTACGTCATTAATAAAACTAGTGATGGTACATAATAGAAGTCCACTCCTCGCAACTAAATAAATTAGAAAATTCTGGTCCATGCCATTATCAAATTAAAGTGCGATATTCATAGGCTGCCACTAAACCTTCATGAAATTGGCCTCTCCAACTAACACTTGCAAATATATTAGCTACATGCTACTACACACTGTCTTCGAGAGTTGTTGTCATTTTGCCATTTGTTTTTACTCGCTTCCATGTCAGTGGGACTCACTTCTTCACCACATGAACCGTACCAACGAGGAGACACGTTTGATAGTTCCTACCAATATGACGCACACGTCCAAGGGACGACAAACTCATAAGTTTTTAGAGACGAAATACAATCCTCTTAATGAATGTCCCAATAGGTGGAGATATCAACCCTAGGTCTCTTTATCAATGGACTACTATGCCATATGATTCCACACCATCTGTGAAATTACACATAAGGGCATACGGTATCATACTAAATGTAAGAACTTTGCGCAGCAAATGGTTTCCTTTAACTAGGAGGGTACTGGATGTTATATCTACGTCACAGGAAATTTGCATTTTGAGAAGGGTATCGGTTCCTCAACACTAATGGGTTACATTGTTGTCCACAATATGCAATCGGTTCAAATTGATGAATTTTTCATTATAATCCATAGGATAAATATTACGTGTGCATAATTTTGTAACCATTTCTGTCTATTAGTCAATGGAATGGCAGTTCAGAGACGTAACTTGATTATGAGAGCTTCATAAGAGCTAATACGACTCGCTTGTCCATCGGCCTAATCAATCGGAAAGTATAGAATGCTTTGCAATTGAAGTGAGGGATGGGCATAATGAAAGTGCACTCCTCTCAACGACTTAATTAATTGCGAAAAATTTGGTTTCTGTCATTAGTGGAAAAGGGTCGTTCGAAGGCTGCCACTGAAATTTCATGAACTTGGCCTCTACAACTAGCAGTTGTGAAGATATCGCCATATGCTGCTACATGGTTTCTTTGCCAGTTTCGGTCATGCCGGCGTCAGCTTTCGGTGGTTCCTCGTTTGTTGGATCTACTACTTCGCCACATCTACCGCACCAAGAAAGGTCAAAGAGCCCACCAGAAAAAGAGAAAAAAAAATAAAAAAGAGAGAAAAGGAGAGAGGAGGCACACTATACTATCCTTTATACACACTTGTACTTCAAAGTAGCACCATGTATTTGAAATATAGAGTTTTCATATTATTCATTTCATATGCTAGTAGGATTTTTTACATTACATAAATTGGCTCGTATATTCCGTCGACGAGCTTTCTCAAATGCTTGATGTCGTCATGAGTAAGCAAGTTTGATGCGCACCAAGTTAGTAACATTAGGAGAGCTTTCATACACTTATGGTTCTAGTGTATCTGTTTCACGACAATCCATGTAATCCTCATAGTAATACCGATTGTAAGGACCCTCAATTGCTAATGATCAACCGCATTGATGACTGTCGTTCTTATTTTTGTCTTCTTATAAATCCCCAGCATCATTCTATTTGCCATCATAAGTGCTAAGACCACTTCTTGTAAGTTCATCATTGAACAAAGTGCTAAGTAGTTGAAAAGGTTCATCATAAATATTAATTGTTTGACTGAAACTCTAGGTTGTGTATGATAAAATGTTGAATATGACAAATCCTCGATTGATTGGGGACATGATATGAGATAGGAGTATTGATTGGTATTACATAAAAACATTATTCCTTGAAAATCAATAGTGATTTTTGTTTACACATTTTGATGTTACTTGGTTATTATCAAACATAGATTGTCGCTTTGATTAAAAAATTCCCTGTGTTCAGACCATGATGAAAATGATTATGTTGTTGATTAAAATATAGAAAGTGCACTCCAACTACTAAATATAGGTTTGTTCCCAAAATAATTTAAAGTTGCATATAAAGCATATGAAGTATTAAATATTGATAGCATATAACAATATATGAACATAGATACGTTGGAGACGTGTCACCCTGTTCTCTCTTGTGTGGATATGAACTTTAGGTCTCAAATTACATGTGATGGCATACATATAATGATCTATCAAATGTCGCCATTTTTATATTTATTCGTACATGTGCTTCCACGAACCCTATATCAATGATGATGATGACCGAGAAACCCTGACCAAATCAACACGTAAATAGACTTGCTTCCCCATATCAAGTCAAGCGAACTAAATGCAATAACTTGTTGCAAGATAAATTAGTATGTACCAACATTGGAGATTAGATTCTTATTACACGACGGACGATTTTAGGACGAGAGTATTGATGTTACATCTGCATCACGGGGATTTTGCATTTTGATATGGTTCTTCATTTCTCGAGCATAATGGATTACCTTGTTGTCCACAACAGACGATCCATGTAGAGTAATGAATTTGTGGTGATAATTCATTGGATAATTATTTCAATCATCATAGTAAATTTTGGAATACACGCGTTCACCCTTGTGTAATTAATTTCCCTCTATTAGTCGACGAAATGGCAGCTAAGCAACATGACTTGATGATAGCGATCAAATAAACTCAAACGTGACTCGCTTGCTCGTTGTCTTAATATATTTTAAAGGACAGAGTACGTCATTAATAAAACTAGTGATGGTACATAATAGAAGTCCACTCCTCGCAACTAAATAGATTAGAAAATTCTGGTCCATGCCATTATCAAATTAAAGTGCGATATTCATAGGCTGCCACTAAACCTTCATGAAACTGGCCTCTCCAACTAACACTTGCAAATATATTAGCTACATGCTACTACACACTGTCTCCGAGAGTTGTTGTCATTTTGCCATTTGTTTTTACTCGCTTCCATGTCAGTGGGACTCACTTCTTCACCACATGAACCGTACCAACGAGGAGACACGTTTGATAGTTCCTACCAATATGACGCACACGTCCAAGGGACGACAAACTCATAAGTTTTTAGAGACGAAATACAATCCTCTTAATGAATGTCCCAATAGGTGGAGATATCAACCCTAGGTCTCTTTATCAATGGACTACTATGCCATATGATTCCACACCATCTGTGAAATTACACATAAGGGCATACGGTATCATACTAAATGTAAGAACTTTGCGCAGCAAATGGTTTCCTTTAACTAGGAGGGTACTGGATGTTATATCTACGTCACAGGAAATTTGCATTTTGAGAAGGGTATCGGTTCCTCAACACTAATGGGTTACATTGTTGGCCACAATATGCAATCGGTTCAAATTGATGAATTTTTCATTATAATCCATAGGATAAATATTACGTGTGCATAATTTTGTAACCATTTCTGTCTATTAGTCAATGGAATGGCAGTTCAGAGACGTAACTTGATTATGACAGCTTCATAAGAGCTAATACGACTCGCTTGTCCATCGGCCTAATCAATCGGAAAGTATAGAATGCGTTGCAATTGAAGTGAGGGATGGGCATAATGAAAGTGCACTCCTCTCAACGACTTAATTAATTGCGAAAAACTTGGTTTCTGTCATTAGTGGAAAAGGGTCGTTCGAAGGCTGCCACTGAAATTTCATGAACTTGGCCTCTACAACTAGCAGTTGTGAAGATATCGCCATATGCTGCTACATGGTTTCTTTGCCAGTGTCGGTCATGCCGGCGTCAGCTTTCGGTGGTTCCTCGTTTGTTGGATCTACTACTTCGCCACATCTACCGCACCAAGAAAGGTCAAAGAGCCCACCAGAAAAAGAGAATTAAAAAAGAGAGAAAAGGAGAGAGGAGGCACACTATACTATCCTTTATACACACTTGTACTTCAAAGTAGCACCATGTATTTGAAATATAGAGTTTTCATATTATTCATTTCATATGCTAGTAGGATTTTTTACATTACATAAATTGGCTCGTATATTCCGTCGACGAGCTTTCTCAAATGCTTGATGTCGTCATGAGTAAGCAAGTTTGATCCGCACCAAGTTAGTAACATTAGGAGAGCTTTCATACACTTATGGTTCTAGTGTATCTGTTTCACGACAATCCATGTAATCCTCATAGTAATAGCGATTGTAAGGACCCTCAATTGCTAATGATCAACCGCATTGATGACAGTCGTTCTTATTTTTGTCTTCTTATAAATCCCCAGCATCATTCTATTTGCCATCGTAAGTGCTAAGACCACTTCTTGTAAGTTCATCATTGAACAAAGTGCTAAGTAGTTGAAAAGGTTCATCATAAATATTAATTGTTTGACTGAAACTCTTTGTTGTGTATGATAAAATGTTGAATATGACAAATCCTCGATTCAATGGGGACATGATATGAAATAGGAGTATTGATTGGTATTACATAAAAACATTATTCCTTGAAAATCAATAGTGATTTTTGTTTACACATTTTGATGTTACTTGCTTATTATCAAATATAGATTGTCGCTTTGATTAAAAAATTCCCTGAGTTCATACCATGATGAAAATGATTATGTTGTTGATTAAAATATAGAAAGTGCACTCCAACTACTAAATATAGGTTTGTTCCCAAAATAATTTAAAGTTTCATATAAAGCATATGAAGTATTAAATATTGATAGCATATAACAATATATGAATATAGATTCGTTGGAGACGTGTCACCCTGTTCTCTCTGGTGTGGATATGAACTTTAGGTCTCAAATTACATGTGATGGCATACATATAATGATCTATCAAATGTCGCCATTTTTATATTTATTCGTACATGTTCTTCCACGAACCCTATATCAATGATGATGATGACCGAGAAACCCTGACCAAATCAACACGTAAATAGACTTGCTTCCCCATATCAAGTCAAGCGAACTAAATGCAATAACTTGTTGCAAGCTAAATTAGTATGTACCAACATTGGAGATTAGATTCTTATTCCACGACGGACGATTTTAGGACGAGAGTATTGATGTTACATCTGCATCACGGGGATTTTGCATTTTGATATGGTTCTTCATTTCTCGAGCATAATGGATTACCTTGTTGTCCACAACAGACGATCCATGTAGAGTAATGAATTTGTGGTGATAATTCATTGGATAATTATTTCAATCATCATAGTAAATTTTGGAATACACGCATTCATGCTTGTGTAATTAATTTCCCACTATTAGTCGACAAAATGGCAGCTAAGCAACATGACTTGATGTAGCGATCAAATAAACTCAAACGTGACTCGCTTGCTCGTTGTCCTAATATATTTGAAAGGACAGAGTACGTCATTAATAAAACTAGTGATGGTTCATAATAGAAGTCCACTCCTCGCAACTAAATAGATTAGAAAATTCTGGTCCATGCCATTATCAAATTAAAGTGCGATATTCATAGGCTGCCACTAAACCTTCATGAAATTGGCCTCTCCATCTAACACTTGCAAATATATTAGCTACATGCTACTACACACTGTCTTCGAGAGTTGTTGTCATTTTGCCATTTGTTTTTACTCGCTTCCATGTCAGTGGGACTCACTTCTTCACCACATGAACCGTACCAACGAGGAGACACGTTTGATAGTTCCTACCAATATGACGCACACGTCCAAGGGACGACAAACTTATAAGTTTTTAGAGACGAAATACAATCCTCTTAATGAATGTCCCAATAGGTGGAGATATCAACCCTAGGTCTCTTTATCAATGGACTACCATGCCATATGATTCCACACTATCTGTGAAATTACACATAAGGGCATACGGTATCATACTAAATGTAAGAACTTTGCGCAGCAAATGGTTTCCTTTAACTAGGAGGGTACTGGATGTTATATCTACGCACAGGAAATTTGCATTTTGAGAAGGGTATCGGTTCCTCAACACTAATGGGTTACATTGTTGTCCACAATATGCAATCGGTTCAAATTGATGAATTTTTCATTATAATCCATAGGATAAATATTACGTGTGCATAATTTTGTAACCATTTCTGTCTATTAGTCAATGGAATGGCAGTTCAGAGACGTAACTTGATTATGACAGCTTCATAAGAGCTAATACGACTCGCTTGTCCATCGGCCTAATCAATCGGAAAGTATATAATGCGTTGCAATTGAAGTGAGGGATGGGCATAATGAAAGTGCACTCCTCTCAACGACTTAATTAATTGCGAAAAAATTGGTTTCTGTCATTAGTGGAAAAGGGTCGTTCGAAGGCTGCCACTGAAATTTCATGAACTTGGCCTCTACAACTAGCAGTTGTGAAGATATCGCCATATGCTGCTACATGGTTTCTTTGCCAGTGTCGGTCATGCCCGCGTCAGCTTTCGGTGGTTCCTCGTTTGTTGGATCTACTACTTCGCCACATCTACCGCACCAAGAAAGGTCAAAGAGCCCACCAGAAAAAGAGAAAGAAAAAATAAAAAAGAGAGAAAAGGAGAGAGGAGGCACACTATACTATCCTTTATACACACTTGTAGTTCAAAGTAGCACCATGTATTTCAAATATAGAGTTTTCATATTATTCATTTCATATGCTAGTAGGATTTTTTACATTACATAAATTGGCTCGTATATTCCGTCGACGAGCTTTCTCAAATGCTTGATGTCGTCATGAGTAAGCAAGTTTGATGCACACCAAGTTAGTAACATTAGGAGAGCTTGCATACACTTATGGTTCTAGTGTATCTGTTTCACTACAATCCATGTAATCCTCATAGTAATACCGATTGTAAGGACCCTCAATTGCTAATGACCAACCGCATTGATGACAGTCGTTCTTATTTTTGTCTTCTTATAAATCCCCAGCATCATTCTATTTGCCATCATAAGTGCTAAGACCACTTCTTGTAAGTTCATCATTGAACAAAGTGCTAAGTAGTTGAAAAGGTTCATCATAAATATTAATTGTTTGACTGAAACTCTAGGTTGTGTATGATAAAATGTTGAATATGACAAATCCTCGATTGATTGGGGACATGATATGAAATAGGAGTATTGATTGGTATGACATAAAAACATTATTCCTTGAAAATCAATAGTGATTTTTGTTTACACATTGTGATGTTACTTGCTTATTATCAAACATAGATTGTCGCTTTGATTAAAAAATTCCCTGAGTTCAGACCATGATGAAAATGATTATGTTGTTGATTAAAATATAGAAAGTGCACTCCAACTACTAAATATAGGTTTGTTCCCAAAATAATTTAAAGCTGCATATAAAGCATATGAAGTATTAAATATTGATAGCATATAACAATATATGAATATAGATACGTTGGAGACGTGTCACCCTGTTCTCTCTGGTGTGGACATGAACTTTAGGTCTCAAATTACATGTGATGGCATACATATAATGATCTATCAAATGTCGCCATTTTTATATTTATTCGTACATGTGCTTCCACGAACCCTATATCAATGATGATGATGACCGAGAAACCCTGACCAAATCAACACGTAAATAGACTTGCTTCCCCATATCAAGTCAAGCGAACTAAATGCAATAACTTGTTGCAAGCTAAATTAGTATGTACCAACATTGGAGATTAGATTCTTATTCCACGACGGACGATTTTAGGACGAGAGTATTCATGTTACATCTGCATCACGGGGATTTTGCATTTTGATATGGTTCTTCATTTCTCGAGCATAATGGATTACCTTGTTGTCCACAACAGACGATCCATGTAGAGTAATGAATTTGTGGTGATAATTCATTGGATAATTATTTCAATCATCATAGTAAATTTTGGAATACACGCATTCATCCTTGTGTAACTAATTTCCCACTATTAGTCGACGAAATGGCAGCTAACCAACATGACTTGATGTAGCGATCAAATAAACTCAAACGTGACTCGCTTGCTCGTTGTCCTAATATATTTGAAAGGACAGAGTACGTCATTAATAAAACTAGTGATGGTACATAATAGAAGTCCACTCCTCGCAACTAAATAGATTAGAAAATTCTGGTCCATGCCATTATCAAATTAAAGTGCGATATTCATAGGCTGCCACTAAACCTTCATGAAATTGGCCTCTCCAACCAACACTTGCAAATATAATAGCTACATGCTACTACACACTGTCTCCGAGAGTTGTTGTCATTTTGCCATTTGTTTTTACTCGCTTCCATGTCTATGGGACTCACTTCTTCACCACATGAACCGTACGAACGAGGAGACATGTTTGATAGTTCCTACCAATATGACGCACACGTCCAAGGGACGACAAACTCATAAGTTTTTAGAGACGAAATACAATCCTCTTAATGAATGTCCCAATAGGTGGAGATATCAACCCTAGGTCTCTTTATCAATGGACTACCATGCCATATGATTCCACACTATCTGTGAAATTACACATAAGGGCATACGGTATCATACTAAATGTAAGAACTTTGCGCAGCAAATGGTTTCCTTTAACTAGGAGGGTACTGGATGTTATATCTACGCACAGGAAATTTGCATTTTGAGAAGGGTATCGGTTCCTCAACACTAATGGGTTACATTGTTGTCCACAATATGCAATCGGTTCAAATTGATGAATTTTTCATTATAATCCATAGGATAAATATTACGTGTGCATAATTTTGTAACCATTTCTGTCTATTAGTCAATGGAATGGCAGTTCAGAGACGTAACTTGATTATGACAGCTTCATAAGAGCTAATACGACTCGCTTGTCCATCGGCCTAATCAATCGGAAAGTATAGAATGCGTTGCAATTGAAGTGAGGGATGGGCATAATGAAAGTGCACTCCTCTCAACGACTTAATTAATTGCGAAAAAATTGGTTTCTGTCATTAGTGGAAAAGGGTCGTTCGAAGGCTGCCACTGAAATTTCATGAACTTGGCCTCTACAACTAGCAGTTGTGAAGATATCGCCATATGCTGCTACATGGTTTCTTTGCCAGTGTCGGTCATGCCCGCGTCAGCTTTCGGTGGTTCCTCGTTTGTTGGATCTACTACTTCGCCACATCTACCGCACCAAGAAAGGTCAAAGAGCCCACCAGAAAAAGAGAAAGAAAAAATAAAAAAGAGAGAAAAGGAGAGAGGAGGCACACTATACTATCCTTTATACACACTTGTACTTCAAAGTAGCACCATGTATTTCAAATATAGAGTTTTCATATTATTCATTTCATATGCTAGTAGGATTTTTTACATTACATAAATTGGCTCGTATATTCCGTCGACGAGCTTTCTCAAATGCTTGATGTCGTCATGAGTAAGCAAGTTTGATCCGCACCAAGTTAGTAACATTAGGAGAGCTTTCATACACTTATGGTTCTAGTGTATCTGTTTCACGACAATCCATGTAATCCTCATAGTAATACCGATTGTAAGGACCCTCAATTGCTAATGATCAACCGCATTGATGACAGTCGTTCTTATTTTTGTCTTCTTATAAATCCCCAGCATCATTCTATTTGCCATCATAAGTGCTAAGACCACTTCTTGTAAGTTCATCATTGAACAAAGTGCTAAGTAGTTGAAAAGGTTCATCATAAATATTAATTGTTTGACTGAAACTCTAGGTTGTGTATGATAAAATGTTGAATATGACAAATCCTCGATTGATTGGGGACATGATATGAAATAGGAGTATTGATTGGTATTACATAAAAACATTATTCCTTGAAAATCAATAGTGATTTTTGTTTACACATTTTGATGTTACTTGCTTATTATCAAACATAGATTGTCGCTTTGATTAAAAAATTCCCTGAGTTCAGACCATGATGAAAATGATTATGTTGTTGATGAAAATATAGAAAGTGCACTCCAACTTGTAAATATAGGTTTGTTCCCAAAATAATTTAAAGTTGCATATAAAGCATATGAAGTATTAAATATTGATAGCATATAACAATATATGAATATAGATACGTTGGAGACGTGTCACCCTGTTCTCTCTGGTGTGGATATGAACTTTAGGTCTCAAATTACATGTGACGGCATACATATAATGATCTATCAAATGTCGCCATTTTTATATTTATTCGTACATGTGCTTCCACGAACCCTATATCAATGATGATGATGACCGAGAAACCCTGACCAAATCAACACGTAAATAGACTTGCTTCCCCATATCAAGTCAAGCGAACTAAATGCAATAACTTGTTGCAAGCTAAATTAGTATGTACCAACATTGGAGATTAGATTCTTATTCCACGACGGACGATTTTAGGACGAGAGTATTGATGTTACATCTGCATCACGGGGATTTTGCATTTTGATATGGTTCTTCATTTCTCGAGCATAATGGATTACCTTGTTGTCCACAACAGACGATCCATGTAGAGTAATGAATTTGTGGTGATAATTCATTGGATAATTATTTCAATCATCATAGTAAATTTTGGAATACACGCATTCATCCTTGTGTAACTAATTTCCCACTATTAGTCGACGAAATGGCAGCTAACCAACATGACTTGATGTAGCGATCAAATAAACTCAAACGTGACTCGCTTGCTCGTTGTCCTAATATATTTGAAAGGACAGAGTACGTCATTAATAAAACTAGTGATGGTACATAATAGAAGTCCACTCCTCGCAACTAAATAGATTAGAAAATTCTGGTCCATGCGATTATCAAATTAAAGTGCGATATTCATAGGCTGCCACTAAACCTTCATGAAATTGGCCTCTCCAACCAACACTTGCAAATATAATAGCTACATGCTACTACACACTGTCTCCGAGAGTTGTTGTCATTTTGCCATTTGTTTTTACTCGCTTCCATGTCTATGGGACTCACTTCTTCACCACATGAACCGTACGAACGAGGAGACATGTTTGATAGTTCCTACCAATATGACGCACACGTCCAAGGGACGACAAACTCATAAGTTTTTAGAGACGAAATACAATCCTCTTAATGAATGTCCCAATAGGTGGAGATATCAACCCTAGGTCTCTTTATCAATGGACTACCATGCCATATGATTCCACACTATCTGTGAAATTACACATAAGGGCATACGGTATCATACTAAATGTAAGAACTTTGCGCAGCAAATGGTTTCCTTTAACTAGGAGGGTACTGGATGTTATATCTACGCACAGGAAATTTGCATTTTGAGAAGGGTATCGGTTCCTCAACACTAATGGGTTACATTGTTGTCCACAATATGCAATCGGTTCAAATTGATGAATTTTTCATTATAATCCATAGGATAAATATTACGTGTGCATAATTTTGTAACCATTTCTGTCTATTAGTCAATGGAATGGCAGTTCAGAGACGTAACTTGATTATGACAGCTTCATAAGAGCTAATACGACTCGCTTGTCCATCGGCCTAATCAATCGAAAGTATATAATGCGTTGCAATTGAAGTGAGGGATGGGCATAATGAAAGTGCACTCCTCTCAACGACTTAATTAATTGCGAAAAAATTGGTTTTTGTCATTAGTGGAAAAGGGTCGTTCGAAGGCTGCCACTGAAATTTCATGAACTTGGCCTCTACAACTAGCAGTTGTGAAGATATCGCCATATGCTGCTACATGGTTTCTTTGCCAGTGTCGGTCATGCCCGCGTCAGCTTTCGGTGGTTCCTCGTTTGTTGGATCTACTACTTCGCCACATCTACCGCACCAAGAAAGGTCAAAGAGCCCACCAGAAAAAGAGAAAGAAAAAATAAAAAAGAGAGAAAAGGAGAGAGGAGGCACACTATACTATCCTTTATACACACTTGTAGTTCAAAGTAGCACCATGTATTTCAAATATAGAGTTTTCATATTATTCATTTCATATGCTAGTAGGATTTTTTACATTACATAAATTGGCTCGTATATTCCGTCGACGAGCTTTCTCAAATGCTTGATGTCGTCATGAGAAAGCAAGTTTGATGCACACCAAGTTAGTAACATTAGGAGAGCTTGCATACACTTATGGTTCTAGTGTATCTGTTTCACTACAATCCATGTAATCCTCATAGTAATACCGATTGTAAGGACCCTCAATTGCTAATGACCAACCGCATTGATGACAGTCGTTCTTATTTTTGTCTTCTTATAAATCCCCAGCATCATTCTATTTGCCATCATAAGTGCTAAGACCACTTCTTGTAAGTTCATCATTGAACAAAGTGCTAAGTAGTTGAAAAGGTTCATCATAAATATTAATTGTTTGACTGAAACTCTAGGTTGTGTATGATAAAATGTTGAATATGACAAATCCTCGATTGATTGGGGACATGATATGAAATAGGAGTATTGATTGGTATGACATAAAAACATTATTCCTTGAAAATCAATAGTGATTTTTGTTTACACATTGTGATGTTACTTGCTTATTATCAAACATAGATTGTCGCTTTGATTAAAAAATTCCCTGAGTTCAGACCATGATGAAAATGATTATGTTGTTGATTAAAATATAGAAAGTGCACTCCAACTACTAAATATAGGTTTGTTCCCAAAATAATTTAAAGTTGCATATAAAGCATATGAAGTATTAAATATTGATAGCATATAACAATATATGAACATAGATACGTTGGAGACGTGTCACCCTGTTCTCTCTTGTGTGGATATGAACTTTAGGTCTCAAATTACATGTGATGGCATACATATAATGATCTATCAAATGTCGCCATTTTTATATTTATTCGTACATGTGCTTCCACGAACCCTATATCAATGATGATGATGACCGAGAAACCCTGACCAAATCAACACGTAAATAGACTTGCTTCCCCATATCAAGTCAAGCGAACTAAATGCAATAACTTGTTGCAAGCTAAATTAGTATGTATCAACATTGGAGATTAGATTCTTATTCCACGACGGACGATTTTAGGACGAGAGTATTGATGTTACATCTGCATCACGGGGATTTTGCATTTTGATATGGTTCTTCATTTCTCGAGCATAATGGATTACCTTGTTGTCCACAACAGACGATCCATGTAGAGTAATGAATTTGTGGTGATAATTCATTGGATAATTATTTCAATCATCATAGTAAATTTTGGAATACACGCATTCACCCTTGTGTAATTAATTTCCCTCTATTAGTCGACGAAATGGCAGCTAAGCAACATGACTTGATGATAGCGATCAAATAAACTCAAACGTGACTCGCTTGCTCGTTGTCCTAATATATTTGAAAGGACAGATTACGTCATTAATAAAACTAGTGATGGTACATAATAGAAGTCCACTCCTCGCAACTAAATAGATTAGAAAATTCTGGTCCATGCCATTATCAAATTAAAGTGCGATATTCATAGGCTGCCACTAAACCTTCATGAAATTGGCCTCTCCAACTAACACTTGCAAATATATTAGCTACATGCTACTACACACTGTCTCCGAGAGTTGTTATCAATTTGCCATTTGTTTTTACTCGCTTCCATGTATGTGGGACTCACTTCTTCACCACATGAACCGTACCAACGAGGAGACACGTTTGATAGTTCCTACCAATATGACGCACACGTCCAAGGGACGACAAACTCATAAGTTTTTAGAGACGAAATACAATCCTCTTAATGAATGTCCCAATAGGTGGAGATATCAACCCTAGGTCTCTTTATCAATGGACTACCATGCCATATGATTCCACACCATCTGTGAAATTACACATAAGGGCATACGGTATCATACTAAATGTAAGAACTTTGCGCAGCAAATGGTTTCCTTTAACTAGGAGGGTACTGGATGTTATATCTACGTCACAGGAAATTTGCATTTTGAGAAGGGTATCGGTTCCTCAACACTAATGGGTTACATTGTTGTCCACAATATGCAATCGGTTCAAATTGATGAATTTTTCATTATAATCCATAGGATAAATATTACGTGTGCATAATTTTGTAACCATTTCTGTCTATTAGTCAATGGAATGGCAGTTCAGAGACGTAACTTGATTATGACAGCTTCATAAGAGCTAATACGACTCGCTTGTCCATCGGCCTAATCAATCGGAAAGTATAGAATGCGTTGCAATTGAAGTGAGGGATGGGCATAATGAAAGTGCACTCCTCTCAACGACTTAATTAATTGCGAAAAAATTGGTTTCTGTCATTAGTGGAAAAGGGACGTTCGAAGGCTGCCACTGAAATTTCATGAACTTGGCCTCTACAACTAGCAGTTGTGAAGATATCGCCATATGCTGCTACATGGTTTCTTTGCCAGTGTCGGTCATGCCCGCGTCAGCTTTCGGTGGTTCCTCGTTTGTTGGATCTACTACTTCGCCACATCTACCGCACCAAGAAAGGTCAAAGAGCCCACCAGAAAAAGAGAAAGAAAAAATAAAAAAGAGAGAAAAGGAGAGAGGAGGCACACTATACTATCCTTTATACACACTTGTACTTCAAAGTAGCACCATGTATTTCAAATATAGAGTTTTCATATTATTCATTTCATATGCTAGTACGATTTTTTACATTACATAAATTGGCTCGTATATTCCGTCGACGAGCTTTCTCAAATGCTTGATGTCGTCATGAGCAAGCAAGTTTGATGCGCACCAAGTTAGTAACATTAGGAGAGCTTGCATACACTTATGGTTCTACTGTATCTGTTTCACTACAATCCATGTAATCCTCATAGTAATACCGATTGTAAGGACCCTCAATTGCTAATGACCAACCGCATTGATGACAGTCGTTCTTATTTTTGTCTTCTTATAAATCCCCAGCATCATTCTATTTGCCATCATAAGTGCTAAGACCACTTCTTGTAAGTTCATCATTGAACAAAGTGCTAAGTAGTTGAAAAGGTTCATCATAAATATTAATTGTTTGACTGAAACTCTAGGTTGTGTATGATAAAATGTTGAATATGACAAATCCTCGATTGATTGGGGACATGATATGAAATAGGAGTATTGATTGGTATGACATAAAAACATTATTCCTTGAAAATCAATAGTGATTTTTGTTTACACATTTTGATGTTACTTGCGTATTATCAAACATAGATTGTCGCTTTGATTAAAAAATTCCCTGAGTTCAGACCATGATGAAAATGATTATGTTGTTGATTAAAATATAGAAAGTGCACTCCAACTACTAAATATAGGTTTGTTCCCAAAATAATTTAAAGTTGCATATAAAGCATATGAAGTATTAAATATTGATAGCATATAACAATATATGAACATAGATACGTTGGAGACGTGTCACCCTGTTCTCTCTTGTGTGGATATGAACTTTAGGTCTCAAATTACATGTGATGGCATACATATAATGATCTATCAAATGTCGCCATTTTTATATTTATTCGTACATGTGCTTCCACGAACCCTATATCAATGATGATGATGACCGAGAAACCCTGACCAAATCAACACGTAAATAGACTTGCTTCCCCATATCAAGTCAAGCGAACTAAATGCAATAACTTGTTGCAAGCTAAATTAGTATGTACCAACATTGGAGATTAGATTCTTATTCCATGACGGACGATTTTAGGACGAGAGTATTGATGTTACATCTGCATCACGGGGATTTTGCATTTTGATATGGTTCTTCATTTCTCGAGCATAATGGATTACCTTGTTGTCCACAACAGACGATCCATGTAGAGTAATGAATTTGTGGTGATAATTCATTGGATAATTATTTCAATCATCATAGTAAATTTTGGAATACACGCATTCATCCTTGTGTAATTAATTTCCCTCTATTAACGACGAAATGGCAGCTACGCAACATGACTTGATGATAGCGATCAAATAAACTCAAACGTGACTCGCTTGCTCGTTGTCCTAATATATTTGAAAGGACAGACTACGTCATTAATAAAACTAGTGATGGTACATAATAGAAGTCCACTCCTCGCAACTAAATAGATTCGAAAATTCTGGTCCATGCCATTATCAAATTAAAGTGCGATATTCATAGGCTGCCACTAAACCTTCATGAAATTGGCCTCTCCAACTAACACTTGCAAATATATTAGCTACATGCTACTACACACTGTCTCCGAGAGTTGTTGTCAATTTGCCAATTGTTTTTACTCGCTTCCATGTCTGTGGGACTCACTTCTTCACCACATGAACCGTACCAACGAGGAGACACGTTTGATAGTTCCTACCAATATGACGCACACGTCCAAGGAACGACAAACTCATAAGTTTTTAGAGACGAAATACAATCCTCTTAATGAATGTCCCAATAGGTGGAGATATCAACCCTAGGTCTCTTTATCAATGGACTACCATGCCATATGATTCCACACCATCTGTGAAATTACACATAAGGGCATACGGTATCATACTAAATGTAAGAACTTTGCGCAGCAAATGGTTTCCTTTAACTAGGAGGGTACTGGATGTTATATCTACGTCACAGGAAACTTGCATTTTGAGAAGGGTATCGGTTCCTCAACACTAATGGGTTACATTGTTGTCCACAATATGCAATCGGTTCAAATTGATGAATTTTTCATTATAATCCATAGGATAAATATTACGTGTGCATAATTTTGTAACCATTTCTGTCTATTAGTCAATGGAATGGCAGTTCAGAGACGTAACTTGATTATGACAGCTTCATAAGAGCTAATACGACTCGCTTGTCCATCGGCCTAATCAATCGGAAAGTATAGAATGCTTTGCAATTGAAGTGAGGGATGGGCATAATGTAAGTGCACTCCTCTCAACGACTTAATTAATTGCGAAAAATTTGGTTTCTTTCATTAGTGGAAAAGGGTCGTTCGAAGGCTGCCACTGAAATTTCATGAACTTGGCCTCTACAACTAGCAGTTGTGAAGATATCGCCATATGCTGCTACATGGTTTCTTTGCCAGTGTCGGTCATGCCCGCGTCAGCTTTCGGTGGTTCCTCGTTTGTTGGATCTACTACTTCGCCACATCTACCGCACCAAGAAAGGTCAAAGAGCCCACCAGAAAAAGAGAAAGAAAAAATAAAAAAGAGAGAAAAGGAGAGAGGAGGCACACTATACTATCCTTTATACACACTTGTACTTCAAAGTAGCACCATGTATTTCAAATATAGAGTTTTCATATTATTCATTTCATATGCTAGTAGGATTTTTTACATTACATAAATTGGCTCTTCGTCGACGAGCTTTCTCAAATGCTTGATGTCGTCATGAGTAAGCAAGTTTGATGCGCACCAAGTTAGTAACATTAGGAGAGCTTTCATACACTTATGGTTCTAGTGTATCTGTTTCACTACAATCCATGTAATCCTCATAGTAATACTGATTGTAAGGACCCTCAATTGCTAATGACCAACCGCATTGATGACAGTCGTTCTTATTTTTGTCTTCTTATAAATCCCCAGCATCATTCTATTTGCCATCATAAGTGCTAAGACCACTTCTTGTAAGTTCATCATTGAACAAAGTGCTAAGTAGTTGAAAAGGTTCATCATAAATATTAATTGTTTGACTGAAACTCTAGGTTGTGTATGATAAAATGTTGAATATGACAAATCCTCGATTGATTGGGACATGATATGAAATAGGAGTATTGATTGGTATGACATAAAAACATTATTCCTTGAAAATCAATAGTGATTTTTGTTTACACATTTTGATGTTACTTGCTTATTATCAAACATAGATTGTCGCTTTGATTAAAAAATTCCCTGAGTTCATACCATGATGAAAATGATTATGTTGTTGATTAAAATATAAAAAGTGCACTCCAACTACTAAATATAGGTTTGTTCCCAAAATAATTTAAAGTTGCATATAAAGCATATGAAGTATTAAATATTGATAGCATATAACAATATATGAACATAGATACGTTGGAGACGTGTCACCCTGTTCTCTCTTGTGTGGATATGAACTTTAGGTCTCAAATTACATGTGATGGCATACATATAATGATCTATCAAATGTCGCCATTTTTATATTTATTCGTACATGTGCTTCCACGAACCCTATATCAATGATGATGATGACCGAGAAACCCTGACCAAATCAACACGTAAATAGACTTGCTTCCCCATATCAAGTCAAGCGAACTAAATGCAATAACTTGTTGCAAGCTAAATTAGTATGTACCAACATTGGAGATTAGATTCTTATTCCACGACGGACGATTTTAGGACGAGAGTATTGATGTTACATCTGCATCACGGGGATTTTGCATTTTGATATGGTTCTTCATTTCTCGAGCATAATGGATTACCTTGTTGTCCACAACAGACGATCCATGTAGAGTAATGAATTTGTGGTGATAATTCATTGGATAATTATTTCAATCATCATAGTAAATTTTGGAATACACGCATTCATCCTTGTGTAATTAATTTCCCTCTATTAGTCGACGAAATGGCAGCTAAGCAACATGACTTGATGATAGCGATCAAATAAACTCAAACGTGACTCGCTTGCTCGTTGTCCTAATATATTTGAAAGGACAGACTACGTCATTAATAAAACTAGTGATGGTACATAATAGAAGTCCACTCCTCGCAACTAAATAGATTAGAAAATTCTGGTCCATGCCATTATCAAATTAAAGTGCGATATTCATAGGCTGCCACTAAACCTTCATGAAATTGGCCTCTCCAACTAACACTTGCAAATATATTAGCTACATGCTACTACACACTGTCTCCGAGAGTTGTTGTCAATTTGCCAATTGTTTTTACTCGCTTCCATGTCTGTGGGACTCACTTCTTCACCACATGAACCGTACCAACGAGGAGACACGTTTGATAGTTCCTACCAATATGACGCACATGTCCAAGGGACGACAAACTCATAAGTTTTCAGAGACGAAATACAATCCTCTTAATGAATGTCCCAATAGGTGGAGATATCAACCCTAGGTCTCTTTATGAATGGACTACCATGCCATATGATTCCACACCATCTGTGAAATTACACATAAGGGCATACGGTATCATACTAAATGTAAGAACTTTGCGCAGCAAATGGTTTCCTTTAACTAGGAGGGTACTGGATGTTATATCTACGTCCAAGGAAACTTGCATTTTGAGAAGGGTATCGGTTCCTCAACACTAATGGGTTACATTGTTGTCCACAATATGCAATCGGTTCAAATTGATGAATTTTTCATTATAATCCATAGGATAAATATTACGTGTGCATAATTTTGTAACCATTTCTTACTATTAGTCAATGGAATGGCAGTTCAGAGACGTAACTTGATTATGAGAGCTTCATAAGAGCTAATACGACTCGCTTGTCCATCGGCCTAATCAATCGGAAAGTATAGAATGCTTTGCAATTGAAGTGAGGGATGGGCATAATGAAAGTGCACTCCTCTCAACGACTTAATTAATTGCGAAAAATTTGGTTTCTGTCATTAGTGGAAAAGGGTCGTTCGAAGGCTGCCACTGAAATTTCATGAACTTGGCCTCTACAACTAGCAGTTGTGAAGATATCGCCATATGCTGCTACATGGTTTCTTTGCCAGTGTCGGTCATGCCCGCGTCAGCTTTCGGTGGTTCCTCGTTTGTTGGATCTACTACTTCGCCACATCTACCGCACCAAGAAAGGTCAAAGAGCCCACCAGAAAAAGAGAAGGAAAAAAAAAGAGAGAAAAGGAGAGAGGAGGCACACTATACTATCCTTTATACACACTTGTACTTCAAAGTAGCACCATGTATTTCAAATATAGAGTTTTCATATTATTCATTTCATATGCTAGTAGGATTTTTTACATTACATAAATTGGCTCTCCGTCGACGAGCTTTCTCAAATGCTTGATGTCGTCATGAGTAAGCAAGTTTGATCCGCACCAAGTTAGTAACATTAGGAGAGCTTTCATACACTTATGGTTCTAGTGTATCTGTTTCACGACAATCCATGTAATCCTCATAGTAATACCGATTGTAAGGACCCTCAATTGCTAATGATCAACCGCATTGATGACAGTCGTTCTTATTTTTGTCTTCTTATAAATACCCAGCATCATTCTATTAGCCATCATAAGTGCTAAGACCACTTCTTGTAAGTTCATCATTGAACAAAGTGCTAAGTAGTTGAAAAGGTTCATCATAAATATTAATTGTTTGACTGAAACTCTAGGTTGTGTATGATAAAATGTTGAATATGACAAATCCTCGATTCATTGGGGACATGATATGAAATAGGAGTATTGATTGGTATTACATAAAAACATTATTCCTTGAAAATCAATAGTGATTTTTGTTTACACATTTTGATGTTACTTGCTTATTATCAAATATAGATTGTCGCTTTGATTAAAAAATTCCCTGAGTTCAGACCATGATGAAAATGATTATGTTGTTGATTAAAATATAGAAAGTGCACTCCAACTACTAAATATAGGTTTGTTCCCAAAATAATTTAAAGTTGCATATAAAGCATATGAAGTATTAAATATTGATAGCATATAACAATATATGAATATAGATACGTTGGAGACGTGTCACCCTGTTCTCTCTGGTGTGGATATGAACTTTAGGTCTCAAATTACATGTGATGGCATACATATAATGATCTATCAAATGTCGCCATTTTTATATTTATTCGTACATGTGCTTCCACGAACCCTATATCAATGATGATGATGACCGAGAAACCCTGACCAAATCAACACGTAAATAGACTTGCTTCCCCATATCAAGTCAAGCGAACTAAATGCAATAACTTGTTGCA
>NW_025229031.1:0-3870 GCF_018294505.1 Triticum aestivum
CTTACTCTAGAATCATGAGCGATCATTAAATATGAGTAGCTTATAAACAAGATCCAGGGATGACACCAAACAGACCACAAATATTATGCCTGCATCGCGATGCCCTTTTTGATGTAACAAGACCAAGCGAAAAAGAGTTAGAACACCTATAACGATCACGTGGTGTTTCTCCAGGATGGCATATGGAAGCGAACCATATGTAGTACAAGAGCAAGCCGAAGTTTGTCACAACAATATATGGAAACTTCATTCATAGCATGATTAGCTACATTTATTTTTAAGTCTTGAAAATATGAAATTCCCAACCAAGTTGAGAATGAAGTCCCAACTTATCTGGCTGGTAAAACATCAACTTGCTATTGCATCATGAGCACTCCAAGAGAGGTTAGTAAAAGGTAGTGATATTTTTATTTCCAAGTTTTTATAGAGTAGAGAAAGTAGAATTTTAAGCATACATAAGGTGAGATCGAATAAAGGAGGGGTATAGATAGTGGACATAGGCGTGACCGCGTTTAAATTGACATAGCCATGATCACGCTCGAATTAACAAATAGTTAGCCTATACTTAACCTATATAGCTAAATAAATTAAGCGCCTAATCAACCTAAACCTAACTAATCTAATCTAAACCAAAACCATTGCAACCAGTTGAATCTAACTAACCATTAGCAAAATTAGCACTACCAAACAAAGGAAAAATAAAAATCATCAACACAAAGGTGGGTACCGTGCGACGTTATACCTAGTCGTGGAAGGGCGGCGGCGACAGTGTGATGATTTTTTTCGTGTACAACAACGATGGGGAAACTTAAATTTGTACTAGTCAAATTTTCAAGCTTATATGTTGAGTTGTTTGAGAAACAAAAAAGAGATTTTTCTATGAAGTGATAATAGTGAACTAGTATGATTCACAACGCAAGAAGGGCGTTGGTGCATAGGTGTCCAGAAAACCCACTCTAAAGAGGAGTTCATAGCATGATGTGCTATGGTAGTGCATCTTGGAGCATATTCCATTCAGGTGATAGGTTGTGTTTCTTTTTTGCAGTCGATGGCATATTTCGTTTAATGCTCCCTGTTGGATCAGTTCAACGACCAGCTCGACAGTGGCTACGCCTCATGCAACGCGGCTCCCTTTGGAGCCGACAATGGTTGTACCTGCAAGAGCCTTTACCTTGCTAGAGGCATCGGGACTGCGTTTGTTGCCTTCGTACCCGAGATGCTCTAGGAGAAACCTTTTATCTGGGTCTTCTAGGGTGGGACAATGGTGGTGCTCAACAATTTGTTGTCTATTGGGGGCATCATTTTGGACATGGATCTGGCTAGAAGGGCCCATGGTTTGGAGGTGGTTGTCGATGGGATGATTGACATTGAGTCGCTGCAAAGGTTTGGTTGTTGGTTCTTTGGCATGTCCGTGGGTACACGTGTCCTCTTTGTTTCCATGGAATCAAAGTTGTAGTGATCGTCCAGGTAATGAGGATGACAAGCGAAGCTGGCTTGGAAGTGGCGAATCTAGGATGTAAATGCAGGGGTAGGCTCAACGTCAAGGAAGCTAACTTTTTTAGCACGACGACAACACACAACTCCCGCACACGCCTTCACACAACCTCATTCGATGGTCTTAGACAACACACACTATGCATGAAGAATAATAGTGGCCCGGGAGTGCATGGAATTTTTGGCATGACGGCAACAATGTGGACTCGTGCACTTTAGATTCATATAAGAGTGCATGAACAACATAAAGTCAACATGGAAGAAACAAAGGGATACCCCTCTAATTTAGAACTTCTTCTCATATCTATATACATTAGAATTAGATACTCCAATTCTGAAACATCATGACATCTGTCAAAATAGCTTGTATCCATTACATTAGACGGTGGTGGTCAAAAGATGCTCTAATATTAATATACAATAGATGGCAGTCGGCAAACTAGTACATTGTTTTGCAAAAGTCCTCTTCTAATCCCAATCTTAAATAAGCTAGGGATGAATAGTAAAACCAAAAAAAATCTGAACTTTTGTGTGACGAACTTTGACAAGTCCATCACTAAATAACATTCGTGGAAGTCATGCGGAAAAAGGATCAGCAGTCCAAAATGCATTAAAAAAATAGCAACTTTGGAGCATCAATTTTCTTTGCCATGACTTCCACGAATGTTCTTTCGAGTTCAAATTTGGCAAATACACAAAACATTTTTCAAAGTTAACCACAAATAACTCAGCATTTTTTTAAAAAGTATCATTTTGTTTTGGTTTTATTGTTTATCGTAGAGCATTTGAGCTCGGGAGCAGATACTCCACTTCCATTGTTTTGTTCCAACCTTGTCCTTCATTATGATATAACAATCCTTCCTTGTGTTGTGAGTTGACACCTTTTTCTTTGAATAACTCGTAGATGAAGGATGAAATTCACGGTTCCAGGAGCAGGATGGTGCTTCATGACAATCTTGCCAACATAATATACTCATCCTGTATGGTACTTTTTTCATGCTGAGATGCCCTTGAAGCAGAAATAGGAGCATGCATGGAGAGTTTTTCTCTCGCCATCCAGCGGACGGATCTTCCTATTCAGATTGAGTTGAACTCGTTATCAGCAGTGAATATCTTGAACGATATTGGCATAGATAGGTCTGTCTATGCTTCTTTGGTGGCACAAATCAAGCATCTGAAGACTCTCCGTAGAACTCGTATTGCTCACATCAACCGGTGTCAAAACTCTGTTAGTGATTTTTTAGCTAAATATGCTACCTCTTAGAGTAGAATTGTAGTCTGGCCAGGCTCCGGCCTCCCAGAAGTTATTGCTCTGTGTAAGCTGGACTGTACGGTTGACACTTGAGTAATATAAGTTTTTACCCGCAAAATAATAATAATTCACGGTTCCTTTTCCTCCTAAGGCGCATCCTTCCCTTCACCTACGTTGCGACATTTACTCAGCTCGAATATATTTGGATCGTCTTTGCATAATAAGATTCCAACTGAAGCACCCCATTTTTTTACGTTCGTTGTTGGACCTTGGGATGACAAAGGATAGTCCTAGTATGAGAAACAAGGTTACTGAATCTTTATCATCTGGAAAGTAAATTTAAGAAGATACATGATTGCCTTACTGTGACGTCACTGTTCTAGGCTTGTGACAAGCTGGCGCTAGACCTCCTCCTTGGCGGGTGGTGCCCACTCCTTGTGCCATGGCTTCCTCGGGCTTGCTGGATAGAGTCCGCTGGCTCGCAATTCGTCGTGCAGGAGCGGCTGCTGGAAAAGGGGTGCACTCGGATTTCCTATTTGATGCACTCTGCGCTAAATAGATGTCCTTTTGCACAGGGAAGAATGACTGAGGGATATAGTGGACTGACCCATTTAGCTTGCATAGCCTAGATTTTTCTATGTGTTTTCAATCGGCTCTGAGAACTTTTTAGAATGTTCCCGAACCGGCTTTTTTCCCGTTGGTTTCTTTTACTAGTCTTTTAGATATTTCTTATTTCTTTTATTTCTGATTTTTCTTTTTTACCTTTTCTTCTTCTGCTTATTTTTCCTTTTCTTTTATTTTTATCATAATTTCATAATTTTCAAATAATAATCCCTTTTTAAAAAGTAGTTGAAATCCCAATTTTGTTTCTATTTGTAGAACGAATTTAGAATTTCAAAAAATATTCGCAGTAATTAAAGGTTGTTCACAAATTAAAAAAATATTTGGGGATTTAAATAAATGCTTTGAATTTCAATTATTTTTCCTATTTTGAAACATGTTTAGAATTTCAAAATTTTCTTCATTTTATAATTTTACCTAAAATGTTCACATATTTTATATAATTTTTGAAATTGCAAAAAATATATATTGGTTGAAGCAAAAAAATTAGGAATTTTAAAAAA
>NW_025229031.1:4870-5538 GCF_018294505.1 Triticum aestivum
GTCCACCAGCTCCATGGAAGATGGCTCGGGGAAGTCCGTGAGGGTCCCGACCGTCATGAGCATGGCGTAGATCGTCGCCTAGAGGAAGCGATGCAACCGGTAGCACGTCTGTGAAGTAGTGGAGAAGGAAGTTGCAGATAAAAAGGCCATAGACATGGACTTGGTTGCGTCCGTGCCATCTTCCCCGTCCACGAAAAGGTTCCTTCCAATGGTGGCGCCCGACACGGTTCCAAGCTTGCAATGGTCGGGCAACCCGGATGGTTGGATGCAAGCAAAAGAGAACATCACATAGGACACGTCGACGACTCGCCGTTAACTCCAACGGTTGCAGACAACGTCTAGAATCGCCGGCATGCCCATGTACTGTTCGATGAAATTTGGGACCTAGATACAAACATATTTTCTTGCCCCATACACTAGTAGAAAAAGGGTCAAACGTGAAGCACATTAGTGCCGGTTTGAATTAGAGCCGACACTAATGTGTATATTAGTGCCGGTTCGTGGCGGCGATCAATAGTGCCGGTTCGTGGCGAACCTCTAGTACCGGTTCATGCCACGAACCGGTACTAAAGAGGCTGTGTCAGCCTGCGGTTAGGCTATGGCCCCACCATAACCATTTAGTGTCGGTTCGAACCACGAACCGGTACTAATGACGATGTGGCAGGCTG
>NW_025229031.1:5548-7082 GCF_018294505.1 Triticum aestivum
TTTTAGTCCCACCTCGCTCCCCTAAGAAGCCTTTTACCACCTTAAATATGTTATTTCTCAAACTATCACAAGCACTTGGTCTTCATTGAACTCTATGTGTAGAATTTGTGGCCGCAATATGAGTCTTCATCGGTTTATAAATCGTTGACGACTCATATTGACAATTCAGATTGTACACACAAAGATCATTGATGATCAAAGTATTTTTTTATGTTATAAGATCATATTGACAATTTAGACTGTAAAGAAATATAAGATCATGATGTAAATGCTCTTATATTTTTTTCATGCATTCAATGATTTGTTTTGAGAACTAAATGACACTAAATTTTGTGCAGACATAGCACCACCTTTAGTACCGGTTGATGGCTCCAACCGGTAGTAAAGGGTGACCAGTACTACAGTTTCTTAGTAAGCTGTTTTTTAGTCCCACCTCGCCAAGAGAGAGGGACTAGGAGCGGTTTATAAGCCCTGAGTGCAGAGACGATGAAGAAGAGGCTCAATGCTCACGTTGCTTACCTTCAAGCCTTCAGGAATATGGTAGATTGCACGGAGCTACGGGCAGTGCAGTTTACACTATACCAAAAGGCTTGAAGCAATTAACGAAGCATTGCACCTCTTTTTTATTTTTAATAACTTATTACAAGTCCGGACTTATTACACTACACGTCGGCATTTCTTTTTTTTAAACTTTGGTTATAACTCCAGACTTTGACCATCAAGTTTTGCAGAAAAGAAAAAATAGCAGAAAAGAAAATAATTATATAAAAAAACTACTCAGAAATAAATAGAAGAAAAAATAAAGCAGAAAAGAAAAAAAATTATATTTGCTATTTTTCAATCGTTCACAAAATGACCGTGAAATTGAAAATCACTACAAAATGAACTCTGAAAATGTTGAATTTTGGCAAACTAGATGAAAAACTACTCACAAAAAAATATAACAGAAAAGAAAAAACTATACAAAAAACTACGAAGAAATAAATAGAAGAAACAGAAAAGAAAAAAATATAAAAAAATTGGGGCGCTGCCCTGTGGGCCTGCTACGCCACAGGCGTGCAATTACAGGCCCTAAAGGCCCGGCAGACTCACAGGGCAGCGCGCCGTAGTTAGGCCCAGAAGCCTGCTTACAGAGGAGTTCGAAAGGGCAGCCGCGGCTGGGTTTATAAACCAGTGCGGCTGCCCTTCGCCCGGCGAGGTGGGACTAAAGTTTGTGCTGGCAGCGCGAGGCCTTTAGTACCGGTTGGAGCCACCAACCGGTACTAAAGGCCTTGTCTTCCCGCCTCCTGGCCTGGCCAAAGTTGGCCTTTCGTACCGGTTGGTGGCTCCAACCGGTACTAAAGGCTCACCCTATATATACAGCACTTACGAAATTTCAGTTACATCTCCACTTCTTTCATCAACCTCTCGCGCGCCGCTCCCGTCGTCGCCCGTCGTCGTCGTCGTCGCCCCCGCTGCCGCCTCGAACGCCGCGCGCCGCCGTCCGTACGTATCTCGCTCTCTCTCCTCACGCGTACCTGGCCGCCGCGCCGCC
>NW_025229031.1:8954-24961 GCF_018294505.1 Triticum aestivum
TCTTAACATCCTTTTCCAAAAAAAAAATTACCAGGTTGAAAATCTCGCCGCCTACCATTTGGGCACCACCACCCCACCTTTGATCCTTGTAACCGGATGAGTGGGGGTCGGTGGGGGGGCGATGGATGAAGGATCTGCCATGGCAAACACCTGGTCACTTCCTACATGTGCATGTTGACCGCTGGGTCGAGAGCCCAACTACAACCGAGCCCAGTCCCCAGTTACTCGACTACTCACTACACCATCGGCTTACCCCCACCAGGTCGGAGAGGAGCATCAACACCAATTCGATCTGCGCCAGGGCCACCTATTTGGAAATCACTACCGTCCAACATGAGCCGCGACTATTAGGGTAGCCATGACACCATCGAAGAGAACCAGCCTCCGGCACCATTGCTAACCAAGCGAGCTTTGGTTGCCGACGTCCTCTGGTGACGGCTAATGGGGTGAGGAAGGAGGACCAGGGCATGGGTGGCGGTGGCTAGGGTATTGCCCATGCCGCTCCCCTAAAGACGACACATCCAGTTACATGATGGTAACATGTTTACATGCATGACATTAAGAATTATACTACATCATCTGTTTGGACAAGCGATGCATGGTAGATGTATTCTGCCATAAGCCACACGATGGTGATCAGCTCCCCACCACTGTTGAGCTTCTGGACATGGAACTCTCTGCTGCACTTGGTGCTCCCGTAGACGAGAATGTCCATCCACACGTCAAGGACAAGCCCCAAGGAGTCGGTCGTGCCATCCTTCTCCTTCTCCAGCAGCTCCTTGGCGAGTCGAGCCATGTGAGTGAGACGAGGAGCAAGGTGGCTGAACTCCCGGTCCTCGTATTCATCATACAAGTTGTTGGCGAGCTCCTCCCTCTCGGCAACCCTAGAAATGCTGGAGTTTGGGGCATCGCGCATCCGAAACAAATCCTTGATGACGCGTGCACGGCTCGGGTACCTAGGATCAGCGGATCGCATGGTGACCAGCCTCTCCAAGGCCCGGTGGTACAACCTTTTTTGGGGCATGCCTGGCAGCATGTAGGGACATTCCAACACGAGGAACATCATGTAGTCGGACATGACTCTAATGGTGTGCACGTCAGGCGCAGCTTCCACAGACTTGGCTCTCTCGCTCTTGGTGAGGAAGATCTCGGTGGCAATGTGCCAGATGATGATGCCCTCCAGGAACTCGACGCCGAGGGAGTCCTTGAGGACGCCTCCATGGTAAAGCCCGCGGCGTTCCAGCGGGTCCTGACCCCACTTCTTCCTCAGCATGCCAGTGTTGAACTTCCCCTTGCTGTACAGCCGGCTCATGTACACCGAGATATGACGCCTGATCGGATCGGTTATCTCGGCGGTCCCTGAGTAGTGCTTCCTGTTCCACCACTTGTTGAGTCCCAGCGCCCTAGCCAGCCTACCCAGCAGAGGGCTGGTGAGCGGTGCGTCAGCGGGGCGTGTGCAGAAGTGCAACAAGTTGTACTGCCCGATGGAGTTTGACCACCTTCTTGACTTGTACCAACTGTCACCGCCAGCCCCTCGCTTGACGAGACGGTGAAGCCACATGACGGCGCGCCGGAATCTGTCCCATCTCTCGTTGCACAGGGTTGTGTAGCGAAGCCATCGCCATCTAGTGACGCTCAGGAACGCGAACGTCCAGGATGATGCCAACGCATTCAGGAGCGACGTCGTCTCCATGAGCACGGCGCCACCCAGCAAGACGTATGTGATGGCGACGTCGGTTGTGCTGTGACCGTCCTTGGAGGTGAACTGGAACAGCAGCAGCGAGGTGGTGACGGTAAGGGGCGAGACGACGCGGACCAGGTAGCCGGAGAAGGTGTGGACCACGGCCGCCTTGGTGTAAAGCACGTCGTATATGAGGGAGAGCTGGATCTCTATCAGGGTCCACAGCTCGACGCCATGTAACAGCTTGCCGATGGACACGTCCAGTCCGTGTCTGTTCATGGAGCCCTCCTCGACCACCGAGCCGGAATCGACGATGGTGAACTTGGAGAGGTGGAACATCTTGTGAGCTCGTCGCAGGTGGAACTCCCCGTCCGTGGCTTTGTCCTGAGGGTGGAAATGGTTGTGGAAGGCCGGCGGTTGCGTCTCCATGGAGGCGCCGATGCTCTCCAGGGTGCTGCACTTGAGCGCCCACGTCCTCTCCCCGTACTTGACAACGCCGACGATGAACATCAAATACGAGGCGATCCGGAGCAGCTTCCCGTCCTGGCCGCCGCCGGCGAAGGCGATGTGCTTGTAGAGGACGTAGGCCGCTCCGAGGACCTGCACGACGAGGATCTGGAGGTGACGGAGCCAGAGCTGGTTGTCCTGAAACGCGTAGGCGGTGATGTTATCCGGGCCGCCCAGGTGCAGCAGCAGGAACGGCGCCCAGAACGCAACCAGCTGGTGCTCACGCACGGGCCGCACGACGCTTCTGAACGCCATGTGGCCGACGGCGTACACGGCGGTGGAGTCGGCCATGATGTACGCTAGCCACAGGAGGAGCCTCGGCAGGAGGGCCTCACGCCGGCGGACACCGGCGAAGAAAAAGAGGACGAGTTGGAGCCCGAAGCTGAGGAGGACCAGGATCTGCATCGACTGGTGGTTCCACAGCTCCAGCGGCCCTGCTGCCATACTTACTAATTGCTCGTCTCCTCTTTGCACTCTGTCCTCTGCAGTCTGCAGTCAGACCCAAACTAAAGTCAGATTTCAATGTATGATAAACACGTAAATTTGAGGGGCAGGTAAGCATAACATACTCAAACTAAAAATCAAAACCTCAGTCACCTAATAATCAAAAACGTGATACTTATGTAACTGAAAACTGATGCCAGATCGACTACAACTCACAGCCCCCGCAAAAGAACATTACAATTCACAAGCGACGGTGTATACATACCGGCTGGCAGTACACAGGTCCAAAATCAGTTGATCTTGCTGCCAAGACGAGGAGCCGGCAGTCGAACGGCAGCTAAACAGGATATTAACGGCGGAAAAGCCAGGATGTGGATGGCACTACAAGAGTACAGACTGACAAGGGGGCATGCTAGTAGTCGTAAGCTCCATGGATCTGCTTCTTAACGAAAGGATGACGAAGCTTCGTGGTTTGTAGCTGTGGGTATTTGGCAGTATATATACACTAGGGTGCATTACTATATTAGATGACAGTTGCATCTCCATGCTTAGATTAGATTAAGGAAGCTCGCCGCCTCGTACCCACTAGGATGAGACCGGGCAGAAAGTTCTCGGTTCTCGATGCTTTGATGCGCTGCGAGGAATCTTTGTATCATGTTTTGCATTGTGTTTCGGCTCAATGGGTCCTTATTGGAGATGTACCAAAAGTTCTCTGGCATGTCTCTCTCTTCCTCAATTAACATGTTGTGGAAGATGATGCAACATCTTCCAATACTCAGCAGGGTCACGAGTAATGACAAAACACTTTTGAAGCACACCCAAAGCTCTCTCAACATTTTCCTATCGACTCTTAACGTGCTGCGAAGTGGGACCTCTTGTTGCCTTGAAGACGTTGTATTGTCTTCCCAAATGTGGTCCATGGATGATATATGCCATCTGCAAGGTAGTAGCTACCATGTAATCACGGTTGACAATATAGTCTCGGTCGCTAAAAGTCCTCGTGAACCATCATGGGAATGGCTATTTCAAAATTATCAACGTCTTCTTCCTCCTCTTTGGATGAAGAGTCGACAAAGAACATCTCCTTTAACATCTTCATCTACACTATACAATATTCCTTGTTGGATTTGATTTTAAAAATCCGTTAAACACAATGAAAAAAGCAGAAAAAATATACTTACATGTGCAATTTGTCGAGTAGTTTGTGGGCGGAGGAGGTGAGAGCCTCGCTGCCGAAGTTGAGGCGATGCCCAGGCTAGGGGTCGATGGTGGGGCTGAGCGTGGCGTGCAAGCCCCGAGGAGGAAGATTCTCATGCAAGTCATGCTAGCCGCTCATTGACCAAGATCGGCAGGCCGAACTCTGGTTTTTGGAATTTTGCTGGCGTGGATGTGATTCCGTCGCCGCCTAGCTCCTCTGTGGGTGCTCTATAGGGCATCTTGATCATGTCAGCTCCGTTTTGGACGAAACCAAGCTTGGCAGTGGACTTTTTCGTCCATGAGAGTGCGGCGACGACGAGGAAGATATGGGTTGATTCCGGCAACAGGGTCACCGGCAAACGAATCTAACTTGGCCTGAGAGGTCGACGGGGTGTCGATGAGTGAGGAGGTTTTTGCAAAGAACTTGTTGCGGCTGCTCGAGGGCAGGCGGAGGGTTTTCCTTGAATTTTTTGAGGGGTTAAAGCAGCTGATGGTTCGGCTAGGTGCTGAATAACTCCTCAATATATAATTTTTTTTGATGAGATAAGCCCTTTTAGGTGTTCGGCTAGAGATGTTCTTAATTCTCTTTTTACTAAGGTTCATATTTCATGTGGCATTTTTCACTGAAATAAATTGCTCTATTAGAAAATCAGCTTAGACATTAAAAATATATTCTCCGGCCACTTTTATTTAATAATCATCTCCTCCTTTATTCTCCGGCCATTTAGTTTAGCAAAGCCATAATTTTTTTTTTAGAATGTATCCTGTAAAACGACCCAATCTACGAACCCAATGCACCCTCCTATAATCAGCCTTTGGATGCATGGAAAAATGATGGTTGGGATTTGGCTGGGCGTTTTCATTAGGAGTCGATCGACGCCTTACCCTGTTCATCAGGAGTTCAGGACGTTGAATCGGAGCATTGGCCCGTAGGCTGGTTGGTTGGCACATGCCGGAGACCATATTTATCTACTAATCGGCCTATATATCCCCAGATTCCAAATATAGTATTGTCAAGCTAGCTACCGGATCATGGGCTTAGTCAGCAAGATGCAAGGACGCATGGTAACATGCTTGCTAATGCAAAAATCACATGCGTGATTCCTCGCGCTTAATTTTCTAGCTATGCTTTTTGTTTCTCTTGTTGGCTTCTTCTCGGAGTTAGGTACGACCCATGTCTTAATAGTTATCCTCCTAGGGCCAGGAGGACGCATGGTAACAGCCTGTAACATGGTTGCTAATGCAACGGGCACATGCGAGATTCCTCGCCATCTTTCTACTTATCCTTCTTGTTTCTCCTTTTGGCTTCTTCTTCTATCTAGGCCCCGCTGAGAAATTAGACGCACGACACAGGCCATCCCGCCCGTCTATGCAAGTGCACGCATGAACCGCGCCGTACATTTCAATACTACGTACATGCACCACTCTCCAGAGCTTGTTAAACTGCTCAATCGATTCAACTGATTTTTCCTTCATATAATTAACAACCTTCTGGCCCGCCAGGGGCCTGGCCACATGGCCTGTGTGGCGTTCATCCGGTTGGCCCTGCTGCCCCCTGACGCTGGGCCACTGACGTGAGGGATCGGGTCCACGTGTCAGTGGGCTAACGGCACGTCAGAGGAGCCACGTCCGTGTACCATCCTGTAGGCGACAAAGTGTTCAACTCATTCATTGTTGCACGCAAGGTGGAGATATGATGCAAGAAATGAGGGCTTATTAAGGAAAAGGCATGGCTAAACTCTGATTCCGGCACGTTATATGCATCACAACCGTTCCAAGACTCAGAGGTGCGTCTGCGAAGGAGCGATGCAAGTCGGACTATTTGCATGGGCCATATGCGATTACTTTTGACGTGCTCATTCATCTTGAGGGAATAACGGCACCAAACTGAGTGTTGCAAAAATATACGTAGAAAACTAACATCTGTTGCGGGCAATACGAAATGCCGCAGCGCCATGATCCGAACACCACAACACAGACTACAAACGTTGCAACAGGAAAAGATACTTATTTGCAGCATCAATCTTGTGCCACTCTGAAACCAAAAAGTTACAACTACAGCATGATGAAGAAACGCTACAATTGGTGAAATACACTTTCTTTTTTTCGGAAAACTTACGATCTATTCATCTTCTATCATGGCAGTACGACGAACACTAGAAATAATAAAAATCACATTCAGATTTATAGACCACCTAGCGATGACTACAAGTACTGAAGCGAGCTGAAGGCGCGCCTACCATCATCGGCCCTCCCTCGCCTGAGCTGGACAAAACTTGATATGGTAGACAGTCGGCAAGTCATCGTGCTAAGGTCCCATAGGACCAACGCACCAGAACAGCAACCACCGCCGTTGAAGAGTAGGTTAGATCGAAAGGATCCAGCCTGAAGACACACAAACGTAGACGAACTACAATAAGATCCGAGCAAATCCACCAAGTACAGATCCGCCGGAGACACGCCTCCACACACCTAACACGATGCTAGACGCACCACCGGAACAGGGACTAGGCGGGAAAAATCTTATTCCATCTTCAGGGAGTCGCCGTCGTCTCATCTTCCTGGGTGGGACACAAACCTTAACAAAACTCAAAGCAACGTCCACACTTACTGCAGCAGCAGGAAGGCAGGCAATAGAAACAACATTATTAAAATATCATAAAGACGTCCGACTCTGAAAAAATGCACAAAAGTAACCCATGGGCGTAATAATTTCACCCATCTGACCCTTTTGTGTAGCGACGGCGGCGGCGGCTCTCTCCTCTCCCCCTCTCAATCCCCTCTCCAAAATCCATTCGATCTGAAAATTTTGTCCGTGGATTTCTTCCCCAATCCCTACTAGAAGGTAATCTCCTCTGATCCCCTTTTTTGAAAAATCGTTCACAATTTTCAGATTTGTACAAGTTTAGGTGGAAACCCTTATTTTGCTTGGATTCAAAATTTATATGAAAAATTACAATAGTTTGCTATGATTTAGGATTTGTAGATTATTTGTAATCATTGTGGAATCCTAGAGTTGTTAATTATTCATCAATGGATCATGTATTGTAGCTCGTCTAGCTGCGTATTTTTGTTCTCCTTGTGTAATTACCATGATAACATTTGTCCATCTATCATGTATTTGTTCTCAAATCATCAATCGATCATGCATTTCTTTGATAGTTTCGGATAGAACTATTTTGAGGATAGTTGCTCATAAAAGATTTCAATGATAGCTGTCCATCCAAGTTCCAAGGTTCAACATTCTTTTGTTATCTTATCTTGATAAGCCTAGAATTCATGTACTGATGCTTTTCAGTAGAACACGATGTTAGTTTATTGCTTTAGCAGTACCTTCAGTACTTTAAATTTCATAATTGATGTATTTATATATTGTACAAAATAACAAATAATCAAGATATGGAATTAGGTGAAAGTATACTTTAGTTGTATTAGCTATACTTTTGTAATGCTAGAGCATCATTTTGTGTTTCGTCCCGGGGCCCCAAATGTTTGCAGACGGGCACGACAATCATCTTCTCTTAGGGTGAGGATCAAAACTAATCTCTCTCTCTCTCTCTCTCTCTCTCTCTCTCTCTCTCTCTCTCCACATATAGCATGGTGGTGATTTGAGTCGCGACCTCGGATGAGGCCAGCCGCCAACTTCGACTCCGCCTATAAAGACGACGATGCGGGGCTGCTGTCCATGCACATCCTCGACACGTTCTCCGTCGTTCAGCCTGCCCGACGGCCGCCTTGGGTTGGACTCCCTTAAGACGAAGATAGTGTGTCGGGCAGCCATTCATGTGCAACCCCTGACAACCCTTCAGTTGGATTCATCACTGGCGACGACGCGTCGGGGTTGCCGTTTCATGTGTACCCACCGGCGACCCTTCACGCCAGACTCATCACTGGCGACAATGCACCGGGGTTGCCGTTTCGTGTGCAGCCCCCGGCGGCCCTTCACGCCAAACTCATCACCGGCGACGAGGCGCCGAGGTTGCCGTTTCATGTGCAGGCCCCGGCGATCCTTCACGCCGGACTCATCACCGGCGATCCTTCACGTCGGACTCACCACTGGCGACGACGCGTCGGGGTTGTCATCCATGTGCAAGCCCCGATGACCCGCTTACACAGGCTTGATTGAAGACGAAGACGACACCATCGACGGTGCATATGCAAGGCCTCACCGCATCCGAGGGCTTCACTCGCCGCCGCTTCACTAGCCCATGGAGGCGCCATGGGCTTGCCGATACTCGGCGACACACCTTGTTCGACATGAGGGGCCGAGACGCACTAAGGCATATCTCTTGCCCCCATCCCCTTTCTTCGTCGCAGACCATACATACCGGTGTTTGTTTATGTGTAGCCGCTTCCGGTCTGGATGCATCCGTCATGGAGGCGGACTCGGCATCACCGTCGGCACTTCATGTTTGCGGCACGTGCTCATTGGCGTGTGGCTTATATGTCGCCGGCGGCCGTGTCATATGGCGCAAGGTGGCGACTTTCGTTGCCGCCTGAGGCGGCACTCCGGGACGTTTCGACACACATGGTGGCGACTTCCCCGCTATTGGTGGCTGTGTATGCAGTCATCGACAAATGTCTGCAGTCCATGTGTCGCGCGTCCATCCGTTTCTTTGTCTCCTTTCAACATCTACTCCCGCGGGGCATACCCCTCGCACTTCCGGCGAATCTACAAAGTCATCGACGACGTCCCAGCCAACAAGCCCAACCATGCATGCTGCCCCAACTTCAACAACATCGACGCCGCTCAAGACCGACAAGGCAAGACGGCGTAGGCAGGCATGGGCGGAGCAAATGCCACGTTTTCGACGGCACGTGTACCACTTCATACACAGACTCCGCCACCACCACACACACCACCACCACCATGCATGAGTAACGCGAAGCGAAGACCAAAGAAGACGACTGCGCAGCTTAATCGGAGGTTTCCCAATGTACTATCCGCGAGAGTAATTAACCGAGGGTTTTTCGAGGCTCCCCGGAACCAGGAGACCATTATTGCTTGATCACTTTGGCTGCGCCAGCAGGCCCTCACACATTTCTTTTCCTTCTTCTTGTATGTGTGTACTATATACACTCGCACGCCCGCAATATTTTGTTCTTAGATGCAAGGGAGACGCTATACCAAACCTCTTTCCTTTTTGCATGAGCGTGTCTTTCCTTTTCGTATCAAACAGACGCGACCGATCGAGTTACATCCATGTTCCTTACACATGATGGTAACATGCTTACATGCATGGCATTAATGAATTATACTACATCGTCTCTTTGGGCAATCGAGATGTATTCTGCCATAATCCACAAGACGGTCGTCAGTTCACCACCACTGTTGAGCTTCTGGGCATGGGACTCCCTGGTGCACTTATTGCTCGCGTAGACTAGAATGCCCATCCACACATCAAGGACAAGGTCCAAGGAGTCGGTCGTGCCATCCTTCTCCTTCTCTAGCAGCTCCTTGGCGAGCCGAGCCATGTGGGTGAGACGAGGAGCAAGGGGGTTGATCTCCCTGTTCTTGTACTCATGGTACAATTTGTTGATGAGCTCCTCCCTCTCGGTGACCCTAGAAATACTGGAATGCGGGGCATCATGTAGACGGAACAGGTCCTTGACGACGCGTTTACGGCTAGGGTACCTAGGATCAGCCGATCCCATGGCAATCAGCTTCTCGCAGGTCCGTTCGTACAACTTTTTCTGGGACTGGCCTGGCAGCATGTAGGGACGTTCCACCAGGAGGAACATCATGTAGTCGGACATGACCCTGATGGCGTGCACGTCAGGCGCGGCGTTCACCGCCTTGGCTCTCTCGCTCTTGGTGAGGAAGACCTCGGTGGCGATGTGCCAGATGATGATGTCCTCCTGGAACTCAACGCCGAGGGTGTCCTTGAGGACACCTTTGTGGTAAAGTCCGCGACGGTCTATTTTTTTTTGAATGTTGGCAAAGCTTGCCAAATTCATTGATCAGGAGAGGGTTACACAGAACAAGAGAAGGACCCAAGCGGGTCAAGCGCTAGCCAGGATAGCATAGCACAAAAGAAAAAGAGGAACAGAAAAAACTCAGCCCGGATCGAAAGGGATGCCGGCGCCTGCCAAGTTCCACATTTTGATCTCATCCTTGATGATCCTCAGAAGACCCCGTACGTCCATGCGTGCCCGCTGGAACACCCTGTGCATGCCCGTGTTGAACTTCCCCTTGCTGTACAGCCGGCCTATGTACACAGCGATACGACGGTTGCCGAGTAGTGCTTTCTGTTCCACCACTCGTTGAGTCCCAGCACCCTGGCTAGCCTACCGAGCAGTGGGCTGGTGAGCGGCGTGTCTGCGGGGCGTGTGCAGAAATGCAGCAAGTTGTACTGCCCGATGGTGTAGGACCACCTTCTTGACTTGTACCTATCACCCTTGACGAGATGGTGAAGCCACGCAAGTGTGCGCCGGAGCTTGTCCCATCTCTCGTTGCACAAGGCTGTGTACCGAAGCCATTGCCACCTGGTGGTGCTCAGGAACGCGAACACCCACGAGGATGCCAGCGCATTCAGGAGTGATGTCGTCTCCATGAACACGGCGCCAACCAGCAAGATGTATGTGATGGCGACGTCGGTTGTGCTGTGGCCGTCCTTGCTGGTGAACTGGAACAGCAGTAGCGAGGTGGTGACGGTAAGGGGCGAGACAACGCGGACCAGGTAACCGAAGAAGGTGTGGACCACGGCCGCCTTGGTGTACAACACGTCGTATATGAGCGAGAGCTCGATCTCCATCAGCGTCCACAGCTCGACGCCTTGTATGAGCTTGCCGGTGTACACTTCTAGTCCGGAAATGGAGTCCTCCTCCAGCACCGAGGAATCGACGATGGTGAACTTGCAGAGGTGGAACAGGTTGTGACCTCGTCGCAACATGAATTCCTCGTCCGTGACTCTGTCCTGAGGATGGAAATGGTTGTGGATGGCCGGCGGCTGCGTCTTGATGGCGGCGCGGATGCTCTCTAGGGTGCTGCACTTGAGCGCCCACGTCCTCTCACCGTACTTGACGACGCCTACGGCGAACATCAGGAAGGAGGCGATCCGAAGCAAGTCCTCGTTCTCGCCGCCGCCAGCAAAGGCAATGTGCTTGTAGAGAACGTAGGCCGCTCCAAGGACCTGCACGACGAGGATCTGGAGGTGACGGAGCCAGAGCTGGTTGTCCTGAAACGCATAGGCGGTGATGTTATCCGGGCCGCCCAGGTGCAGCAGCAGGAACGGCGCCCAGAACGCAACCAGCTGGTGCTCACGCACGGGCACGGACCGCAAGGCGCTGCTGAACGACATGTGGCCGACGGTGTACACGGCGGTGGAGTCGGCCATGAGGTACGCTAGCCACAGGAGGAACCTCGGCACGAGGAGGGCTTCACGCCGGCGGACCCCGGCGAAGACGAAGAGGACGAGCTGCAGCCCGAGGCTGAGAAGGACCAGGATCTGCATCGACTGGTGGCTCCACAGCTCCAACGGCCCTGTAGCCATAGCGATTGCTCCTCTCCTGGATGATTTTTCACGGTTTTGGTTCAGAAATCAGAACTTGGCATACGATAATCATACTCCTTTGGATATATACAGTTAGAAATAAACCAAAAGAATCCACAAAGTACATTAACCCACAAAATCATGCACAATAAACACATTGATTTTGTCCATGGATTTGTTAATTTTCAGTTGCCTATAGTTTCCCAAGTCTCTAGCTATCATACTATATATCCTCTAAAATTGCACAATTGTACAGCGCAGAGTATACATGTGAATTTTTACACGCACAGCAAAAAAGACATACTCCTATAAAATGTACTCCCTCCGTCCGAAAATACTTGTCATCAAAATGAATGAAAAGACATGTATCTAGAACTAAAATATGTCTAGATACATCTCTTTTTATCCATTTTGATGACAAGTATTTCCGGACGGAGGGAGTACTTATGGAACTAATGCTCACGATCAAATAGAGTTGAGCGATGTGTATGCATAATTACATACCGGTTGGGCAGTAGTAGTGTCGCGGCTTCGAATTCCAAGACCAGTCGATCTTGTCGCTGAGACGAGGGGGCGGCGAAGCAGGAATTTAACGGCGGAAAACGGCACAGAGGAGCAGTGGCCAGTGGGTGGCACTACACACTAACCAGTGACATGCCAAGTTGATCAGAAGTTCGTTGGATCTGCTTCTTAAGAAAGGGATAAGGAAGCTTCCTGCTTTATAGATGTAGATGTAGATGGAGATGGATCAACCCGAACTCAGTGCTAAGCTGGCAGGATCAAATATATACAATGGTACACTAGTATATTGTTCATTTATGTTACTTTATTCTCGATTTTTGTACTAGGGTAGGTACACTTGTAGATTAGACAAAGTTGCACTTGCAAGTAGATTAGATCAAGGGAGCTGCCAGTGCTACACAGTGGCATGCCGGGACATAGCCTGCTGGAGCTGCGTATCACGCCTCTCTTCTCTCCAGGATATAGTACTTATATAGAACTAGAAGTGGCCGTAAGTTTTGCCGAGTTCTGGTACACTTATGAACTAGAAGTGGCCGTAAGTTTTACAGGAGGATTAGTGGGTGATTAGTGAAGGGGTCAGTTCAGTTTTGTGGCACCATTTGGTCTGTATCAGTTCCCTGGTGTCATCTACTTTTTCAGGGATGTTTTTTGCCATGTATTTGGTGGTAATTTGTGTGATGGAGGATGTCATCTTTTGTTAGCATAGAGGGTTTTTTTTCTTAAATTTTACATCAATTACTATCATTTATTTATTCATATTCATTACCTTACCTGGAGGGCAGCGAAGTTAGAATAGAATTCAACGAACTCTGAGCTCTAATCGATGTGCTCAATTTTGAATATGGGCCTCCCATCATCCATATTTGTTAAATGTGGGTCTAGACTTTTGGGGTTGCTATTAGGTTTATAATGATTAAAAAGTAAAAAACCATAGTGATCAAACCGTCACAAGGCCCAAACTTTCCCTATTTCTAGCCACTCACGCACAGACACAAACGCAGCAACGATGGTGTCACAAGCTTGCCGCCTGCAATGAGAGCTGCAACTTCCACCTCCGCTCACTCTTTGCTCTTCTGTATATAAGAACATGTGTAACAACCTGAAGACTCACTTTCAAAAGCATTGTCTTACTCTAGAATCATGAGCGATCATTAAATATGAGTAGCTTATAAACAAGATCCAGGGATGACACCAAACAGACCACAAATATTATGCCTGCATCGCGATGCCCTTTTTGATGTAACAAGACCAAGCGAAAAAGAGTTAGAACACCTATAACGATCACGTGGTGTTTCTCCAGGATGGCATATGGAAGCGAACCATATGTAGTACAAGAGCAAGCCGAAGTTTGTCACAACAATATATGGAAACTTCATTCATAGCATGATTAGCTACATTTATTTTTAAGTCTTGAAAATATGAAATTCCCAACCAAGTTGAGAATGAAGTCCCAACTTATCTGGCTGGTAAAACATCAACTTGCTATTGCATCATGAGCACTCCAAGAGAGGTTAGTAAAAGGTAGTGATATTTTTATTTCCAAGTTTTTATAGAGTAGAGAAAGTAGAATTTTAAGCATACATAAGGTGAGATCGAATAAAGGAGGGGTATAGATAGTGGACATAGGCGTGACCGCGTTTAAATTGACATAGCCATGATCACGCTCGAATTAACAAATAGTTAGCCTATACTTAACCTATATAGCTAAATAAATTAAGCGCCTAATCAACCTAAACCTAACTAATCTAATCTAAACCAAAACCATTGCAACCAGTTGAATCTAACTAACCATTAGCAAAATTAGCACTACCAAACAAAGGAAAAATAAAAATCATCAACACAAAGGTGGGTACCGTGCGACGTTATACCTAGTCGTGGAAGGGCGGCGGCGACAGTGTGATGATTTTTTTCGTGTACAACAACGATGGGGAAACTTAAATTTGTACTAGTCAAATTTTCAAGCTTATATGTTGAGTTGTTTGAGAAACAAAAAAGAGATTTTTCTATGAAGTGATAATAGTGAACTAGTATGATTCACAACGCAAGAAGGGCGTTGGTGCATAGGTGTCCAGAAAACCCACTCTAAAGAGGAGTTCATAGCATGATGTGCTATGGTAGTGCATCTTGGAGCATATTCCATTCAGGTGATAGGTTGTGTTTCTTTTTTGCAGTCGATGGCATATTTCGTTTAATGCTCCCTGTTGGATCAGTTCAACGACCAGCTCGACAGTGGCTACGCCTCATGCAACGCGGCTCCCTTTGGAGCCGACAATGGTTGTACCTGCAAGAGCCTTTACCTTGCTAGAGGCATCGGGACTGCGTTTGTTGCCTTCGTACCCGAGATGCTCTAGGAGAAACCTTTTATCTGGGTCTTCTAGGGTGGGACAATGGTGGTGCTCAACAATTTGTTGTCTATTGGGGGCATCATTTTGGACATGGATCTGGCTAGAAGGGCCCATGGTTTGGAGGTGGTTGTCGATGGGATGATTGACATTGAGTCGCTGCAAAGGTTTGGTTGTTGGTTCTTTGGCATGTCCGTGGGTACACGTGTCCTCTTTGTTTCCATGGAATCAAAGTTGTAGTGATCGTCCAGGTAATGAGGATGACAAGCGAAGCTGGCTTGGAAGTGGCGAATCTAGGATGTAAATGCAGGGGTAGGCTCAACGTCAAGGAAGCTAACTTTTTTAGCACGACGACAACACACAACTCCCGCACACGCCTTCACACAACCTCATTCGATGGTCTTAGACAACACACACTATGCATGAAGAATAATAGTGGCCCGGGAGTGCATGGAATTTTTGGCATGACGGCAACAATGTGGACTCGTGCACTTTAGATTCATATAAGAGTGCATGAACAACATAAAGTCAACATGGAAGAAACAAAGGGATACCCCTCTAATTTAGAACTTCTTCTCATATCTATATACATTAGAATTAGATACTCCAATTCTGAAACATCATGACATCTGTCAAAATAGCTTGTATCCATTACATTAGACGGTGGTGGTCAAAAGATGCTCTAATATTAATATACAATAGATGGCAGTCGGCAAACTAGTACATTGTTTTGCAAAAGTCCTCTTCTAATCCCAATCTTAAATAAGCTAGGGATGAATAGTAAAACCAAAAAAAATCTGAACTTTTGTGTGACGAACTTTGACAAGTCCATCACTAAATAACATTCGTGGAAGTCATGCGGAAAAAGGATCAGCAGTCCAAAATGCATTAAAAAAATAGCAACTTTGGAGCATCAATTTTCTTTGCCATGACTTCCACGAATGTTCTTTCGAGTTCAAATTTGGCAAATACACAAAACATTTTTCAAAGTTAACCACAAATAACTCAGCATTTTTTTAAAAAGTATCATTTTGTTTTGGTTTTATTGTTTATCGTAGAGCATTTGAGCTCGGGAGCAGATACTCCACTTCCATTGTTTTGTTCCAACCTTGTCCTTCATTATGATATAACAATCCTTCCTTGTGTTGTGAGTTGACACCTTTTTCTTTGAATAACTCGTAGATGAAGGATGAAATTCACGGTTCCAGGAGCAGGATGGTGCTTCATGACAATCTTGCCAACATAATATACTCATCCTGTATGGTACTTTTTTCATGCTGAGATGCCCTTGAAGCAGAAATAGGAGCATGCATGGAGAGTTTTTCTCTCGCCATCCAGCGGACGGATCTTCCTATTCAGATTGAGTTGAACTCGTTATCAGCAGTGAATATCTTGAACGATATTGGCATAGATAGGTCTGTCTATGCTTCTTTGGTGGCACAAATCAAGCATCTGAAGACTCTCCGTAGAACTCGTATTGCTCACATCAACCGGTGTCAAAACTCTGTTAGTGATTTTTTAGCTAAATATGCTACCTCTTAGAGTAGAATTGTAGTCTGGCCAGGCTCCGGCCTCCCAGAAGTTATTGCTCTGTGTAAGCTGGACTGTACGGTTGACACTTGAGTAATATAAGTTTTTACCCGCAAAATAATAATAATTCACGGTTCCTTTTCCTCCTAAGGCGCATCCTTCCCTTCACCTACGTTGCGACATTTACTCAGCTCGAATATATTTGGATCGTCTTTGCATAATAAGATTCCAACTGAAGCACCCCATTTTTTTACGTTCGTTGTTGGACCTTGGGATGACAAAGGATAGTCC
>NW_025229031.1:26721-27389 GCF_018294505.1 Triticum aestivum
GTCCACCAGCTCCATGGAAGATGGCTCGGGGAAGTCCGTGAGGGTCCCGACCGTCATGAGCATGGCGTAGATCGTCGCCTAGAGGAAGCGATGCAACCGGTAGCACGTCTGTGAAGTAGTGGAGAAGGAAGTTGCAGATAAAAAGGCCATAGACATGGACTTGGTTGCGTCCGTGCCATCTTCCCCGTCCACGAAAAGGTTCCTTCCAATGGTGGCGCCCGACACGGTTCCAAGCTTGCAATGGTCGGGCAACCCGGATGGTTGGATGCAAGCAAAAGAGAACATCACATAGGACACGTCGACGACTCGCCGTTAACTCCAACGGTTGCAGACAACGTCTAGAATCGCCGGCATGCCCATGTACTGTTCGATGAAATTTGGGACCTAGATACAAACATATTTTCTTGCCCCATACACTAGTAGAAAAAGGGTCAAACGTGAAGCACATTAGTGCCGGTTTGAATTAGAGCCGACACTAATGTGTATATTAGTGCCGGTTCGTGGCGGCGATCAATAGTGCCGGTTCGTGGCGAACCTCTAGTACCGGTTCATGCCACGAACCGGTACTAAAGAGGCTGTGTCAGCCTGCGGTTAGGCTATGGCCCCACCATAACCATTTAGTGTCGGTTCGAACCACGAACCGGTACTAATGACGATGTGGCAGGCTG
>NW_025229031.1:27439-28973 GCF_018294505.1 Triticum aestivum
TTTTAGTCCCACCTCGCTCCCCTAAGAAGCCTTTTACCACCTTAAATATGTTATTTCTCAAACTATCACAAGCACTTGGTCTTCATTGAACTCTATGTGTAGAATTTGTGGCCGCAATATGAGTCTTCATCGGTTTATAAATCGTTGACGACTCATATTGACAATTCAGATTGTACACACAAAGATCATTGATGATCAAAGTATTTTTTTATGTTATAAGATCATATTGACAATTTAGACTGTAAAGAAATATAAGATCATGATGTAAATGCTCTTATATTTTTTTCATGCATTCAATGATTTGTTTTGAGAACTAAATGACACTAAATTTTGTGCAGACATAGCACCACCTTTAGTACCGGTTGATGGCTCCAACCGGTAGTAAAGGGTGACCAGTACTACAGTTTCTTAGTAAGCTGTTTTTTAGTCCCACCTCGCCAAGAGAGAGGGACTAGGAGCGGTTTATAAGCCCTGAGTGCAGAGACGATGAAGAAGAGGCTCAATGCTCACGTTGCTTACCTTCAAGCCTTCAGGAATATGGTAGATTGCACGGAGCTACGGGCAGTGCAGTTTACACTATACCAAAAGGCTTGAAGCAATTAACGAAGCATTGCACCTCTTTTTTATTTTTAATAACTTATTACAAGTCCGGACTTATTACACTACACGTCGGCATTTCTTTTTTTTAAACTTTGGTTATAACTCCAGACTTTGACCATCAAGTTTTGCAGAAAAGAAAAAATAGCAGAAAAGAAAATAATTATATAAAAAAACTACTCAGAAATAAATAGAAGAAAAAATAAAGCAGAAAAGAAAAAAAATTATATTTGCTATTTTTCAATCGTTCACAAAATGACCGTGAAATTGAAAATCACTACAAAATGAACTCTGAAAATGTTGAATTTTGGCAAACTAGATGAAAAACTACTCACAAAAAAATATAACAGAAAAGAAAAAACTATACAAAAAACTACGAAGAAATAAATAGAAGAAACAGAAAAGAAAAAAATATAAAAAAATTGGGGCGCTGCCCTGTGGGCCTGCTACGCCACAGGCGTGCAATTACAGGCCCTAAAGGCCCGGCAGACTCACAGGGCAGCGCGCCGTAGTTAGGCCCAGAAGCCTGCTTACAGAGGAGTTCGAAAGGGCAGCCGCGGCTGGGTTTATAAACCAGTGCGGCTGCCCTTCGCCCGGCGAGGTGGGACTAAAGTTTGTGCTGGCAGCGCGAGGCCTTTAGTACCGGTTGGAGCCACCAACCGGTACTAAAGGCCTTGTCTTCCCGCCTCCTGGCCTGGCCAAAGTTGGCCTTTCGTACCGGTTGGTGGCTCCAACCGGTACTAAAGGCTCACCCTATATATACAGCACTTACGAAATTTCAGTTACATCTCCACTTCTTTCATCAACCTCTCGCGCGCCGCTCCCGTCGTCGCCCGTCGTCGTCGTCGTCGCCCCCGCTGCCGCCTCGAACGCCGCGCGCCGCCGTCCGTACGTATCTCGCTCTCTCTCCTCACGCGTACCTGGCCGCCGCGCCGCC
>NW_025229031.1:29464-30274 GCF_018294505.1 Triticum aestivum
CCGAACGCCGGCGCCCCCGCCCCGTACGCCGGCGCCCCCGCTCGTACGTACGGGGCGGCGGCGTACGGGCCGGCGGGCCGCACACACACACACACACATATACCACACACACATACACACATACGTACTAGATTAATGTCGAATGTTAGATTAATGTCGAATAGATTAATGTCGAATGTTAGATGAATTAGCTAGCTAGATAGAAAAATTATCGAACTAGAGATTAGAACTAGTTCAATAATTAATATAACTAGTTCATAGAATTTTTATGAATTTTTTTTGTTGTAATTTTGTTCATAGAATTTTTATTATGTTCATATTTAGATTAAAAAGAAAGAGAGAAAAAAGGAAAATAAGAAGAGGAAGAAGGAGGAGAAGAAGAAGAATAAGAAGAAGAGGAGAGGAATAACAGAAGTAATAAATAAGAAGATGAAAAAGAAGAAAAATAGAGGAGAAGAAGAAGGAATAATAGAGGAGAAGAACCTCTTTTATTCTTCTTTTTCATCTTCTTATTTATTTCTTCTTCTCCTCTTTTTTTCTTCTTCTTCTTCCTCTTCTTATTTAAATTCGGATGTAACTTTTCGAGTAGATGAACTTTCATATATAAAACTTTTTCATCCGAGTTAGTATGCAAAAGTTATGCCCATTTTTACAAATTCTCGCGAGATTTTGCAAATGAAGTCGAAATTCATATTTCCAAATTTTCCCAACAACTAGACCACATATCACATGGAAAACTTATTTTATTTTATTTTTTTGACATTTCCATAATTTTCTTTTGTTTTTTCTAAAACTGAAAAGGCGATCCCC
>NW_025229032.1:0-762 GCF_018294505.1 Triticum aestivum
CTCCGTACTTGCCTAACTTACAAAACTGCTCCGAGTGGAGACCAATCCTCCCACTCGGGGGCTTAGCTGTGTCCCCGTATTCACCTAAGTAACAAAACTACTCTGAGTGGGGACCAATCCTCCCACTCGAGGGCTTAGCTGTGGCCCCATACTCGCCTAATTTAAAAAACTACTCCGAGTGGAGAGCAACCCTCCCACTCGAGGGCTTAGCTGGAATCTCGTACTTGCCTAGGTTACAAAACTTCTCCGAGTGGGGAGCAATCCTCCCACTCGGGGGCTTAGCTCCAACCCCCGTACTTGCCAAAGTTACAAAACTACTCCGAGTGGAGAGCAATCCTCCCACTCGGGTGCTTAGCTGCGACCCCGTACTAGCCTAACTTACTAAACTACTCCGAGTGGAGAGCAATCCTCCCACTAGGGGGCTTACTTGAGACCCCTACTCGCCTAAGTTACAAAACTACTCTGAGTGGAGAGAAATCCTCCCACTCGGGGGCTTAGCTGTGACCCCGTACTCGCCTAAGTGACTAAACTACTCCGAGTGGAGAGCAATCCTCCCACTCGGGTGCTTAGCTGCGACCCCGTACTAGCCTAACGTACTAAACTACTCCGAGTGGAGAGCAATCCTCCCACTAGGGGGCTTATTTGAGACCCCGTACTTGCCTAAGTTAGAAAACTACTCTGAGTGGAGAGAAATCCTCCCACTCGGGGGCTTAGCTGTGACCCCGTACTCGCCTAAGTGACAAAACTACTCCAATTGGAGAG
>NW_025229032.1:1236-2389 GCF_018294505.1 Triticum aestivum
GGTTAGCTGCGACCCTGTACTAGCCAAAGTTATGAAACTACTCCGAGTGGAGCGCAATACTCCCACTTGGGGGCTTACCTGCGACCCCGTGCTCGCCTAAGTTATAAAACTACTCTGAGTGGAGAGCAATAATCCCACTCGGGGGCTTAGCTCCGTCCCCGTACTCGCCTAAGTTACAAAGCTATTCCGAGTGGAGAGAAATCCTCCCACTCGGCGGCTTAGCCGCGAACCCGATTCACCTAAGTTTCGAAGGGCTTAGTCGCAAACCCGATTCGCCTAAGTAACAAAAGCTATTCCGGGTGGAGAGCAATCCTCCCACTCGGGGGCTTAGTTGCAACCCCATACTCGCCTAAGTTACAAAACTACTCCGAGTGGAGAGCAATACTCGCACTCGGGGGCTTACCAGTGACCCTGTACTCGCCTAAGTTATAACACTACTCCGAGTGGAGAGCAATATCCTCCCACTCGGGGGCTTACCAGCGACCCCGTACTCGCCTAAGTTATAAAACTACTCCGAGTGGAGAGCAATATCCTCCCACTCGAGGGCTTACCAGCGACACCGTACTCGCCTAAGTTACAAAGCTATTCCGAGTGGAGAGAAATCCTCCACTCGGCGGCTTAGCCGTGAACCTGATTCGCCTAAGTTTCAAAGGGCTTAGTCGCAAACCCGATTCTCCTAAGTACCAAAAGCTATTCCGGGTGGAGAGCAATCCTCCTACTTGGGGGCTTAGCTGCGACCCCGTACTCACCTAAGTTACAAAACTACTCCGAGTGGACAGCAATAATCCCACTCGGGGGCTTACCAGCGACCCCGTACTCGCCTAAGTTATAACACTACTCCGAGTGGAGAGCAATCCTCCGACTCGGGTCCTTAGCTGCGACCCCGTACTCGCCTAAGTTACAAAACATCTCCGAGTGGGACCAATCCTCGCACTCGGGGGCTTAGCTGCGACCCCGTCTTCGCCTAACTTTCAAAACTACTCTGAGTGGAGAGAAATCGTCTCACTCGGGGGCTTAGCTGCGACCCCGTACTAGCCTAACTTACTAAACTACTCCGAGTGGAGAGCAATCCTCCCACTAGGGGGCTTACTTATGACCCCGTACTTCCCTAAGTTACAAAACTACTCTGACTGGAGAGAAATCCTCCCACTCG
>NW_025229032.1:2985-3647 GCF_018294505.1 Triticum aestivum
TGAGTGGAGAGCAATCCTCCTACTCGGGGGTTAGCTGCGACCCTGTACTAGCCAAAGTTATGAAACTACTCCGAGTGGAGCGCAATACTCCCACTTCGGGGCTTACCTGCGACCCCATGCTCCCCTAAGTTATAAAACTACTCTGAGTGGAGAGCAATCATCCCACTCGGGGGCTTAGCTGCGACCCCGTACTCGCCTAAGTTACAAAGCTATTCCGAGTGGAGAGAAATCCTCCCACTCGGCGGCTTAGCCGCGAACCCGATTCGCCTAAGTTTCGAAGGGCTTAGTCGCAAACCCGATTCGCCTAAGTAACAAAAGCTATTCCGGGTGGAGAGCAATCCTCCCACTCGGGGGCTTAGTTGCGACCCCATTCTCGCCTAAGTTACAAAACTACTCCGAGTGGAGAGCAATACTCGCACACGGGGGCTTACCAGTGACCCTGTACTCGCCTAAGTTATAACACTACTCCGAGTGGAGAGCAATATCCTCCCACTCGGGGGCTTACCAGCGACCCCGTACTCGCCTAAGTTATAAAACTGCTCCGAGTGGAGAGCAATATCCTCCCACTCGGGGGCTTACCAGCGACACCGTACTCGCCTAAGTTACAAAGCTATTCCGAGTGGAGAAAAATCCTCCACTCGGCGGCTTAGCCATGAACCTGA
>NW_025229032.1:5351-6599 GCF_018294505.1 Triticum aestivum
GCCTAACTTACAAAACTACTCCGAGTGGAGTGAAATCCTCTCACTCGGGGGCTTAGCTGATACCCCGTACATGCCTAAGTTACAAAACTACTCTGAGTGGAGACCAATCCTCCCTCTCGAGGGCTTGGCTGCGACCTCGTACGGGCCTAAGTAACAAAAGTACTCCGAGTGGAGAGCAATCGTCCCACTCAGGGGCTTAGCTCCAACCCCATACTCGCCTAAGTTACAAAACTACTCCGAGTGGAGAGCAATCCTCCTACTCGAGGGCTTAGCTGCGACCCCGTACTCGCCTAAGTTACAAAACTACTCCGAGTGGAGAGCAATACTCCCACTCGGGGGCTTACCAGTGACCCCAATATCGCCTAAGTTATAACACTACTCCGAGTGGAGAGCAATCCTCCACTCGGGTGCTTAGCTGCGACCCCGTACTCGCCTAAGTTACAGAACTTCGCTAACTGGAGTGAAATCCTCTCACTCAGGGGCTTAGCTGTGACCCCGTACTTGCCTAAGTTACAGAACTTCGCTAACTGGAGTGAAATCCTCTCCACTCGGGGGTTTCAGGTAAAAAAAAAGTGACAAAACTACTCTGAGTGGAGACCAATCCTCCCTCTCGAGGGCTTAGCTGCGACCCCGTACTCGCCTAAGTAACAAATGTACTCCGAGTGGAGAGCAATCCTCCCACTCGGCGGCTTAGCTGCAACCCCGTACTCGCCTAAGTAACAAAAATACTCCGAGTGGAGAGCAATCCTCCTACTCGGGGGCTTAGCTGCGACCCCGTACTCGCCTAAGTTACAAAACTACTCTGAGTGTAGAGCAATCCTCCCACTTAGGGGCTAAGCTGCGACCCCGTACTCGCCTAAGTTACAAAACTACTCCAAGTGGGGAGCAATCCTCCCACTCGGGGGCTTAGCTGCGACCCCATACTCGCCTAAGTTACAAAACTACTCTGAGTGGAGAGAAATCCTCCCACTCAGGGGCTTACCCGTGACTCCGTACATGCCTAAGTTACAAAACTGCTCTGAGTGGAGACCAATCCTCCCACTCGGGGGCTTAGCTACGTCCCCGTACTCACCTAAGTAACAAAACTACTCCGAGTGGGGACCAATCCTCCCACTCGAGGGCTTAGCTGTGGCCCCATACTCGCCTAATTTACAAAACTACTCCGAGTGGAGAGCAACCCTCCCACTCGAGGGCTTAGCTGGAATCTCGTACTCGCCTAGGTTACAAAACTTCTCCGAGTGGGGAGCA
>NW_025229032.1:8041-8554 GCF_018294505.1 Triticum aestivum
AACTGATTCGCCTAAGTTTCGAAGAGCTTAGTCGCAAACCCGATTCGCCTAAGTAACAAAAGCTATTCCGGGTGGAGAGCAATCCTCCCACTCGGGGGCTTAGTTGCAACCCCATACTCACCTAAGTTACAAAACTACTCCGAGTGGAGAGCAATACTCACACACGGGGGCTTACCAGTGACCCTGTACTCGCCTAAGTTATAACACTACTCCGAGTGGAGAGCAATATCCTCCCACTCGAGGGCTTACCAGCGACCCCGTACTCGCCTAAGTTATAAAACTGCTCCGAGTGGAGAGCAATATCCTCCCACTCGGGGGCTTACCAGCGACACCGTACTCGCCTAAGTTACAAAGCTATTCCGAGTGGAGAGAAATCCTCCCACTCGGCGGCTTAGCCGCGAAACTGATTCGCCTAAGTTTCAAAGGGCTTTGTCGCAAACCCGATTCTCCTAAGTAACAAAAGCTATTCCGGGTGGAGAGCAATCCTCCTACTTGGGGGCTTAGCTGCGACCC
>NW_025229032.1:9304-10319 GCF_018294505.1 Triticum aestivum
CGCCTAACTTTCAAAACTACTCCGAGAGGAGAGAAATCTTCTCACTCGGGGGCTTAGCTCCGACCCCGTACTAGCCTAACTTACAAAACTACTCCGAGTGGAGAGCAATCCTCCCACTCGGGGGCTTAGCTAATACCCCGTACACGCCGAAGTTACAAAACTACTCCGAGTGGAGACCAATCCTCCCTCTCGAGGGCTTAGCTGTGACCTCGTACTCGCCTAAGTAACAAAAGTACTCCGAGTGGAGAGCAATCCTCCCACTCGGGGGCTTAGCTCCAACCCCGTACTCGCCTAAGTTACAAAACTACTCCAGGTAGAGAGCAATCCTCCCACTCGGATGCTTAGCTGCGACCCCGTACTCGCCTAAGTTACAGAACTTCTCCGACTAGAGTGAAATCCTCTCACTCAGGGGCTTAGCTGCGACCCTGTACTTGCCTAAGTTACAGAACTTCTCCGACCGGAGTGAAATCCTCTCACTCGGGGTTTAGCTGCGACACTGTACTCGCCTAACATACAGAACTACTCGGGGGCAATCCTCCCACTCGGGTGCTTAGCTGCAACCCCGTACTCGCCTAAGTTACAAAACTACTCCGAGTGGAGAGCAATCCTCCTACTCAGGGGCTTAGCTGCGGCCCGTACTCGCCTAAGTTATAAAACTACTACGAGTGGAGAGCAATACTCCCACTCGGGGGCTTACCAGTGACTCCTTACTCGCCTAATTTATAAAACTACTCCGAGTGGAGAGCAATCCTCCCACTCGGGTGCTTAGTTGCGACCCCGTACTCGCCTAAGTTACAAAACTACTCTGAGTGGAGAGCAATCCTCCCACTTGAGGGCTTAGCTATGGCCCCATACTCGCCTAATTTACAAAACTACTCCGAGTGGAGAGCAACCTTCCCACTCGAGGGCTTAGCTGGAATCTCGTACTCGCCTAGGTTACAAAACTTCTCCGAGTGGGGAGCAATCCTCCCACTCGGGGGCTTAGCTCCAACCCCCATACTTGCCTAAGTTACAA
>NW_025229032.1:13750-14554 GCF_018294505.1 Triticum aestivum
GCTCCGACCCTGTACTGGCCTGACTTTCAAAACTACTCTGAGTAGAGAGCAATCCTCCCACTCGGGGGCTTAGCTGCGACCCCGTACTCGCCTAAGTTACAAAACTACTCCGAGTGGAGAGCAATCCTCCCACTCGGGGGCTTAACTGTGTCCCCGTACTCGCCTAAGTTACAAAACTACTCCAAGTGGGAAGCAATCCTCCCACTCGGGGGCTTAGCTGCGACCCCGTACTCGCCTAAGTTACAAAACTACTCCGAGTGGAGAGAGATCCTCCCACTCAGGGGCTTACCCGTGACTCCGTACTTGCATAAGTCACAAAACTGCTCCGAGTGGAGACCAATCCTCCCACTCGGGGGCTTAGCTGCGTCCCCGTACTCACCTAAGTAACAAAACTACTCTGAGTGGGGACCAATCCTCCCACTCGAGGTCTTAGCTGTGGCCCCATACTCGCCTAATTTACAGAACTACTCCGAGTGGAGAGCAACCCTCCCACTCGAGGGCTTAGCTGGAATCTCGTACTCGCCTAGGTTACAAAACTTCTCCGAGTGGGGAGCAATCCTCCCACTCGGGGGCTTAGCTCCAACCCCCATACTTGCCTAAGTTACAAAACTACTCTGAGTGGAGAGCAACCCTCCCACTCGGGTGCTTAGCTGTGACCCCGTACTAGCCTAACTTACTAAACTACTCCGAGTGGAGAGCAATCCTCCGACTAGGGGCTTACATGAGACCCCGTACTCGCCTAAATTACAAAACTACTCTGAGTGGAGAGAAATCCTCCCACTCGGGGGCTTAGCTGTGACCCCG
>NW_025229032.1:16463-17926 GCF_018294505.1 Triticum aestivum
TGCGACCCCGTACTCACCTAAGTAACAAAACTACTCCGAGTGGGGACCAATCCTCCCACTCGGGGGCTTAGCTGGAATCTCGTACTCGCCTAGGTTACAAAACTTCTCCGAGTGGGGAGCAATCCTCCCACTCGGGGGCTTAGCTGCATCCCCCGTACTTGCCTAAGTTACAAAACTACTCCGAGTGGAGAGCAATCCTCCCACTCGGGTGCTTAGCTGCGACCCCGTACTAGCCTAACTTACTAAACTACTCCGAGTGGAGAGCAATCCTCCCACTAGGGGGCTTACTTGAGACCCCGTACTCACCTAAGTTACAAAACTACTCTGAGTGGAGAGCAATCCTCCCACTCGGGGGCTTAGCTGTGACCCTGTAGTCGCCTAAGTGACAAAACTACTCCGAGTGGAGAGCAATCCTCCCACTCGGGGGCTTAGCTGCAACCCCGTACTCCCCTAAGTTACAAAACTACTCTGAGTGGAGAGCAATCCTCCTACTCGGGGCTTAGCTACGACCCTGTACGAACCAAAGTTACAAAACTACTCTGAGTGAAGCGCAATACTCCCACTCGGGGGCTTGCCTGCGAGCCCGTGCTCGCCTAAGTTATAAAACTACTCTGAGTGGAGAGCAATAATCCCACTCGGGGGCCTAGCTGCGACCCCGTACTCGCCTAAGTTACAAAGCTATTCCGAGTGGAGAGAAATCCTCCCACTCGGCGGCTTAGCCACGAACCCGATTTGCCTAAGTTTCAAAGGGCTTAGTCGCAAACCTCATTCGCCTAAGTAACAAAAGCTATTCCGGGTGGAGAGCAATCCTCCCACTCGGGGGCTTAGCTGCGACCCCATACTCGCCTAAGTTATAAAACTACTCCGAGTGGAGAGCAATACTCGCACTCGGGGGCTTACCAGCGACCCCGTACTCGCCTAAGTTACAAAGCTATTCCGATTGGAGAGAAATCCTCCCACTCGGCGGCTTAGCCGCGAACCCGATTTGCCTAAGTTTCGAAGGGCTTAATCACAAACCCGATTCGCCTAAGTAACAAAAGCTATTCCGGGTGGAGAGCAATCCTCCTACTTGGGGGCTTAGCTGCGACCTCGTACTCACCTAAGTTACAAATACTCCGAGAGGAGAGCAATACTCCCACTCGGGGGCTTACCAGCGACCCCGTACTTGCCTAAGTTATAACACTACTCCGAGTGGAGAACAATCATACGACTCGGGTTCTTAGCTGCGATCCCGTACTCGCCTAACTTACAAGACTTCTCTGAGTGGGGAGCAATCCTCGCACTCGGGGGCTTAGCTGCGACCCCTTACACGCCTAGCTTTCAAAACTACTCCGACTGGACAGCAATCCTCCCACTCGGGGCTTAGCTGCGACACCGTACTCGCCAAAGTTACAAAACTACTCCGAGTGGATAGCAATCCTCCCACTCAGGGGCTTAGCTGCGACCCTGTACTCGCCTAAGTT
>NW_025229032.1:18010-19641 GCF_018294505.1 Triticum aestivum
CAAAACTACTCTGAGTGGAGAGCAATCCTCCCACTCAGGGGCTAAGCTGCGACCCCATACTCGCCTAAGTTACAAATCTACTCCAAGTGGGGAGAAATCCTCCCACTCGGGGGCTTAGCTGTGACCCCGTACTCGCCTAAGTTACAAAACTACTCCGAGTGGAGAGAAATCCTCCCACTCAGGGGCTTACCCGCGACCCTGTACTTGCCTAAGTTACAAAACTACTCTGAGTGGGGACCAATCCTCCCACTCGAGGGCTTAGTTGTGACCACGTACTCACCTAAGTTACAAAACTACTCCGAGTGGAGAGCAACCCTCCCACTCGGGGGCTTAGCTGGGATCTCGTACTCGCCTACGTTACAAAACTACTCCGAGTGAACACCAAGCGCAGCAGAGACCAGCCCGAGTCATCCAAAGGCAGCCGCCCGTTCTGCGCCTTCCATAACCTGCATACCCCCAACACCAACGACTGTCAAGAGATCAGAGCCATTCGAGAAGGACGCTTCGGTTGACGCCTCGAGAGGAGAGCAATCCTCCCACTCGGGGGCATACCTAAGACTCCGTACTCGCTTAAGTTACAAAACTACTCTGAGTGGAGAGCAATCCTCCCTCTCGGGGGCTTAGCTGCGACCTCGTACTCGCCTAAGTAACAAAACTACTCCGAGTGGAGAGCAATCCTCCCACTCGGAGGTTAGCTGCGACCCTGTACGAGCCAAAGTTATGAAACTACTCCGAGTGAAGTGCAATACTCCCACTCGGGGGCTTACCTGCGAGCCCGTGCTCGCCTAAGTTATAAAACTACTCAGAGTGGACAACAATCATCCCACTCGGGGGCTTAGCTGCGACCCCGTACTCGCCTAAGTTACAAAGCTATTCCGAGTGGAGAGAAATCCTCCCACTCGGCGGCTTAGCCGCGAACCCGATTCGCCTAAGTTTCAAAGGGCTTAGTCGCAAACCTGATTCGCCTAAGTAACAAAAGCTAATCCAGGTGGAGAGCAATCCTCCCACTCGGGGGCTTAGCTGCGACCCCATACTCGCCTAAGTTACAAAACTACTCCGAGTGGAGAGCAATACTCGCACTCGGTGGCTACCAGCGACCCCGTACTCGCCTAAGTTACAAAGCTATTCCGATTGGAGAGAAATCCTCCCACTCGGCGGCTTAGCCGCGAACCCGATTTGCCTAAGTTTCAAAGGGCTTAGTCACAAACCCGATTCGCCTAAGTAACACAAGCTATTCCGGGTGGAGAGCAATCCTCCTACTTGGGGGCTTAGCCGCGACCTCGTACTCACTTAAGTTACAAAACTACTCCGGGTGGAGAGCAATACTCCCACTCGGGGGCTTACCAGCGACCCCGTACTCGCCTAAGTTATAACACTACTCCGAGTGGAGAACAATCATACGACTCGGGTTCTTAGCTACGACCCCGTACTCGCCTAACTTACAAGACTTCTCCGAGTGGGGAGCAATCCTCCCACTCGGGGGCTTAGCTGCGACCCCTTACACGCCTAACTTTCAAAACTACTCCGAGTGGACAGCAATCCTCCCACTCAGGGGCTTAGCTCCGACACCGTACTCGCCAAAGTTAAAAAACTACTCCGAGTGGATAGCAATCCTCCCACTCGGGGGCTTA
>NW_025229032.1:19734-20663 GCF_018294505.1 Triticum aestivum
AAGTTACAAAACTACTCTGAGTGGAGAGCAATCCTCCCACTCAGGGGCTAAGCTGCGACCCCATACTCGCCTAAGTTACAAAACTACTCCAAGTGGGGAGCAATCCTCCCACTTGGGGGCTTAGCTGTGACCCCGTACTCGCTTAAGTTACAAAACTACTCCGAGTGGAGAGAAATCCTCCCACTCAGGGGCTTACCCGCGAACCTATACTTGCCTAAGTTACAAAACTACTCCGAGTGGGGACCAATCCTCCCACTCGAGGGCTTAGTTGTGACCCCGTACTCACCTAAGTTACAAAACTACTCCGAGTGGAGAGCAACCCTCCCACTCGGGGGCTTAGCTGGGATCTCGCACTCGCCTAGGTTACAAAACTACTCTGAGTGAACACCAAGCGCATCAGAGACCAGCCCGAGTCATCCAAGGGTAGCCGCCCATTCTGCGCCTTCCATAACCTGCATACCCCCAACACCAACGACTGTCAAGAGATCAGAGCCATTCGAGAAGGACGCTTCGGTCGACGCCTCGAGAGGAGAGCAATCCTCCCACTCGGGGGCATACCTAAGACGCCGTACTCACCTAAGTTACAAAACTACTCTGAGTGGAGAGCAATCCTCCCTCTCGGGGGCTTAGCTGCGACCCCGTACTCGCCTAAGTAACAAAACTACTCCGAGTGGAGAGCAATCCTCCCACTCGGGGGATTAGCTGCGACCCCGTACTCGCCTAAGTTACAAAACTACTCCGAGTGGAGAGCGAGCCTCCTACTCGGGGGCTTAGCTGCGACCCCGTACTCGCCTAAGTTACAAAACTACTCCGAGTGGAGAGCAATAATCCCACTCGGGGGGCTTACCAGTGACCCCGTACTCGCCTAAGTTATAACACTACTCCGAGTGGAGAGAAATCCTCCCACTCGGGTGCTTAGCTGTGTCCCC
>NW_025229032.1:20673-21429 GCF_018294505.1 Triticum aestivum
GTACTTGCCTAAGTTACAAAACTGCTCCGAGTGGAGACCAATCCTCCCACTCGGGGGCTTAGCTGCGTCCCCGTACTCACCTAAGTAACAAAACTACTCCGAGTGGGGACCAATCCTCCCACTCGAGGGCTTAGCTGTGGCCCCATACTCGCCTAATTTACAAAACTACTCCGAGTGGAGAGCAACCCTCCCACTCGAGGGCTTAGCTGGAATCTCGTACTCGCCTAGGTTACAAAACTTCTCCGAGTGGGGAGCAATCCTCCCACTCAGGGGCTTAGCTCCAACCCCCGTACTTGCCTAAGGTACAAAACTACTCCGAGTGGAGAGCAATCCTCCCACTCGGGTGCTTAGCTGCGACCCCGTACTAGCCTAACTTACTAAACTACTCCAAGTGGAGAGCAATCCTCCCACTAGGGGGCTTACTTGAGACCCCGTACTCGCCTAAGTTACAAAACTACTCTGAGTGGAGAGAAATCCTCCCACTCGGGGGCTTAGCTGTGACACCATACTCGCCTAAGTGACAAAACTACTCCGAGTGGAGAGCAATACTCCCACTCGGGGGCTTACAAGCGACCCCGTACTCGCCTAAGTTATAACACTACTCCGAGTGGAGAACAATCATACGACTCGGTTTCTTAGCTGCGACCCCGTACTCGCCTAACTTACAAGAATTCTCCGAGTGGGGAGCAATCCTCGCACTCGGGGGCTTAGCTGCGACCTCTTACACGCCTAACTTTCAAAACTACTCCGAGTGGA
>NW_025229032.1:21566-22625 GCF_018294505.1 Triticum aestivum
AGCTGCGACCCCATACTCGCCTAAGTTACAAATCTACTCCAAGTGGGGAGCAATCCTCCCACTCGGGGGCTTAGCTGTGACCCCGTACTCGCCTAAGTTACAAAACTACTCCGAGTGGACAGAAATCCTCCCACTCAGGGGCTTACCCGTGACCCTGTACTTGCCTAAGTTACAAAACTACTCCGAGTGGGGACCAATCCTCCCACTCGAGGGCTTACTTGTGACCCCGTACTCACCTAAGTTACAAAACTACTCCGAGTGGAGAGCAACCCTCCCACTCGGGGACTTAGCTGGGATCTCGTACTCGCCTAGGTTACAAAACTACTCCGAGTGAACACCAAGCGCAGCAGAGACCAGCCCGAGTCATCCAAGGGCAGCCGCCCGTTCTGCGCCTTCCATAACCTGCATACCCACAACACCAACGACTGTCAAGAGATCAGAGCCATTCGAGAAGGACGCTTCGCTCGACGCCTCGAGAGGAGAGCAATCCTCCCACTCGGGGGCATACCTAAGACGCTGTACTCGCCTAAGTTACAAAACTACTCTGAGTGGAGAGCAATCCTCCCTCTCGAGGGCTTAGCTGTGACCCCGTACTCGCCTAAGTAACAAAACTACTCCGAGTGGAGAGCAATCCTCCCACTCGGGGGTTAGCTGCGACCCTGTACGAGCCAAAGTTACGAAACTACTCCGAGTGAAGCGCAATACTCCCACTCAGGGGCTTACCTGCCAGCCCGATTCGCCTAAGTAACAAAAGCTATTCCGGGTGGAGAGCAATCCTCCTACTTGGGGGCTTAGCTGCGACCTCGTACTCAGCTAAGTTACAAAACTACTCCGAGTGGAGAGCAATACTCCCACTTGGGGGCTTACCAGCGACCCCGTACTAGCCTAAGTTATAACACTACTCCGAGTGGAGAACAATCATACGACTCGGGTTCTTAGCTGCGACCCCGTACTCGCCTAACTTACAAGACTTCTCCGAGTGGGGAGCAATCTTCGCACTCGGGGGCTTAGCTGCGACCCCTTACACGCCTAACTTTCAAAACTACTCCGAGTGGACAG
>NW_025229032.1:22635-23105 GCF_018294505.1 Triticum aestivum
ACTCGCCTAAGTTACAAAACTACTCTGAGTGTAGAGCAATCCTCCCACTTAGGGGCTAAGCTGCGACCCCGTACTCGCCTAAGTTACAAAACTACTCCAAGTGGGGAGCAATCCTCCCACTCGGGGGCTTAGCTGCGACCCCATACTCGCCTAAGTTACAAAACTACTCTGAGTGGAGAGAAATCCTCCCACTCAGGGGCTTACCCGTGACTCCGTACATGCCTAAGTTACAAAACTGCTCTGAGTGGAGACCAATCCTCCCACTCGGGGGCTTAGCTACGTCCCCGTACTCACCTAAGTAACAAAACTACTCCGAGTGGGGACCAATCCTCCCACTCGAGGGCTTAGCTGTGGCCCCATACTCGCCTAATTTACAAAACTACTCCGAGTGGAGAGCAACCCTCCCACTCGAGGGCTTAGCTGGAATCTCGTACTCGCCTAGGTTACAAAACTTCTCCGAGTGGGGAGCA
>NW_025229032.1:23115-23432 GCF_018294505.1 Triticum aestivum
AAGTAACAAAAGCTATTCCGGGTGGAGAGCAATCCTCCTACTTGGGGGCTTAGCTGCGACCTCGTACTCAGCTAAGTTACAAAACTACTCCGAGTGGAGAGCAATACTCCCACTTGGGGGCTTACCAGCGACCCCGTACTAGCCTAAGTTATAACACTACTCCGAGTGGAGAACAATCATACGACTCGGGTTCTTAGCTGCGACCCCGTACTCGCCTAACTTACAAGACTTCTCCGAGTGGGGAGCAATCTTCGCACTCGGGGGCTTAGCTGCGACCCCTTACACGCCTAACTTTCAAAACTACTCCGAGTGGACAG
>NW_025229032.1:23442-24064 GCF_018294505.1 Triticum aestivum
AGCAATCCTCCCACTCAGGGGCTTAGCTACGACCCTGTACTCGCCTATGTCACAAAACTACTCTGAGTGGAGAGCAATCCTCCCACTCAGGGGCTAAGCTGCGACCCCATACTCGCCTAAGTTACAAAACTACTCCAAGTGGGGAGCAATCCTCCCACTCGGGGGCTTAGCTGTGACCCCGTACTCGCCTAAGTTACAAAACTACTCTGAGTGGAGAGAAATCCTCCCACTCAGGGGCTTACCCACGACCCTGTACTTGCCTAAGTTACGAAACTACTCCGAGTGGGGACCAATCCTCCCACTCGAGGGCTTAGTTGTGACCCCGTACTCACCTAAGTTACAAAACTACTCCGAGTGGAGAGCAACCCTCCCACTCGGGGGCTTAGCTGGGATCTCGTACTCGCCTAGGTTACAAAACTACTCCGAGTGAACACCAATCCTCCCACTAGGGGCATACCTAAGACGCCTACTCAGAGCTATTCGAGAAGGACTCTTCGGTCGACGCCTCGAGAGGAGAGCAATCCTCCCACTCGGGGGCATACCTAAGACGCCGTACTCGCCTAAGTTACAAAACTACTCTGAGTGGAGAGCAATCCTCCCTCTCGGGGGCTTAGCTGCGACC
>NW_025229032.1:25005-25706 GCF_018294505.1 Triticum aestivum
ACCTCGTACTCGCCTAAGTTATAACACTACTCCGAGTGGAGAGCAATCCTCCCACTCGGGGGCTTAGCTGCGACCCCATACTCGCCTAAGTGACAAAACTACTCCGAGTGGAGAGAATCCTCCCACTTGGGGGCATAGCTGCGACCCCGTACTCGCCGAAGTTACAAAACTACTCTGAGTGGAGAGCAATCCTCCTACTCGGGGGTTAGCTGTGACTCTGTACACGCCTAAGTTACAAAACTACTCCGAGTGGAGCGCAATACTCCCACTCGGGGTCTTACCTGCGACCCCGTGCTTGCCTAAGTTATAAAACTACTCTGAGTGGAGAGCAATCCTCCCACTCGGTGGCTTAGCTACGACCCCGTACTCGCCTAAGTTACAAAGCTATTCCAAGTGGAGAGAAATCCTTCCACTCGGCAGCTTAGCCGCGAACCTGATTCGCCTAAGTTTCAGAGGGCTTAGTCGCAAACCCGATTCGCCTAAGTAACAAAAGCTATTCCGGGTGGAGGGCAATCCTCCCACTCAGGGGCTTAGCTGCGACCTCGGGTCGCCTAAGTTACAAAACTACTCTGAGTGGAGAGCAATCCTCCCACTCGGGGGCTTAGCTGCGACCCCGTACTCGCCTACGTTACAAAAATACTCTGAGTGGGGAGCAATCCTCCCACTCGGGGGCTTAGCTGCGACCCGGTACTTACCTAAGT
>NW_025229032.1:28420-28962 GCF_018294505.1 Triticum aestivum
ACTCGCCTAAGTTACCAAACTACTCCAAGTGGGGAGCAATCCTCCCACTCGGGGGCTTAGCTGTGACCCCGTAATTGCCTAAGTTACAATACTACTCCGAGTGGAGAGAAATCCTCCCACTCAGGGGCTTACCCGCGACCCTGTACTTGCCTAAGTTACAAAACTACTCCGAGTGGGGACCAATCCTCCCAGTCGAGGGCTTAGTTGTGACCCCGTACTCGCCTAAGTTACAAAACTACTCCGAGTGCAGAGCAACCCTCCCACTCGGGGGCTTAGCTGGGATCTCGTACTCGCCTAGGTTACAAAACTACTCCGAGTGGGGAGCAATCCTCCCACTCGGGGGCTTAGCTGCGACCCAGGTACTCTCCTAAGTTACAAAACTACTCCGAGTGAACACCAAGCGCGGCAGAGACCAGCCTGAGTCATCCAAGGGCAGCCGACCGTTCTGCGCCTTCCATAACCTGCATACCCACAACACCAACGACTGTCAAGAGATCAGAGCCATTCGAGAAGAACGCTTCGGTCGACGCCTCGAGAGGAGA
>NW_025229032.1:29683-30188 GCF_018294505.1 Triticum aestivum
ATACTACTCCGAGTGGAGAGAAATCCTCCCACTCATGGGCTTACCCGCGACCCTGTACTTGCCTAAGTTACAAAACTACTCCGAGTGGGGACCAATCCTCCCAGTCGAGGGCTTAGTTGTGACCCCATACTCGCCTAAGTTACAAAACTACTCCGAGTGCAGAGAAACCCTCCCACTCGGGGGCTTAGCTGGGATCTCGTACTCGCCTAGGTTACAAAACTACTCCGAGTGGGGAGCAATCATCCCACTCGGGGGCTTAGCTGCGACCCAGGTACTCTCCTAAGTTACAAAACTACTCCGAGTGAACACCAAGCGCGGCAGAGACCAGCCTGAGTCATCCAAGGGCAGCCGACCGTTCTGTGCCTTCCATAACCTGCATACCCACAACACCAACGACTGTCAAGAGATCAGAGCCATTCGAGAAGAACGCTTCGGTCGACGCCTCGAGAGGAGAGCAATCCTCCCACTCGAGGGCATACCTAAGACCCCGTACTCGCCTAAGTTA
>NW_025229033.1:0-15298 GCF_018294505.1 Triticum aestivum
TCTTAAAGTCGGTATTGTGTTGGACACCGTTCTTTCCCTTGGGCTTGTGGGAGTTGAAGTTCTTCTGGTTCACCATGTTGGCAACAGAAGTCCCTTCGGCCCCTTTTCCGTGCGAGTCTTTTGCCCTCGAATTCTGCTCAACACTCAGATGGCCAATGACATCCTCCACAGAGAATTCACGCCTCTGATGTTTCAGAGTGGTGGCAAAGTTCCTCCAGGAATTAGGGAGCTTAGCGATTATGCAGCCCGCGACAAACTTGCCCGGTAACTCGCACTTGAGAAGCTCAAGTTCCTTAACAATGCATATTATCTCATGAGCCTGCTCCAATACAGGACGGTTTTCAACCATCTTGTAATCGTGGAACTGCTCTATAATATACATCTCGCTCCCTGCATCGGCGGCCCCGAATTTAGATTCGAGCACCTCCCACAAGTCCTTGGCGACATGCACATGTAAATATGCGTCGACCAGTTTATCTCCGATCACGCTAAGAACTGCTCCGAGAAACACAATGGTAGCCTCCTTGAACGCCTTCTCCTGTTCAGGAGCAATCGTTCCCGTGGAGACACCGGTGACCCAGAACACGTTCATAGCCGTGAGCCATAACGTGGTCTTAGTCTGCCAACGCTTGAAGTATGTACCGGTAAACTTATCCGGTTTCAGTGCAGCGGCAAAACCACTTGCCGAGAAATTCCTACACATAATAGGTTTTTGGATTGTTGAGTAAATAGGCAATTTCTCGATTAAATTAATCCATGAGTAAATCACTAGCATGGCATTGACTAAGTTGATGACGTACTGACGCTGATCTAAACATGCACGTACTAAGCAAACAGTAGACAAATCTACACATACTGCTAGTACTGCTAATATGAAAATAATCAGGAGCGGGATAAACGAGTTATACCCTCCAGTAGGCCACGCAGAGGCCGCGGCTTTGGTGGCAGCAGCGGCGTCCTCGGCGACCTTCTTGTCGGCTTCAGCTTTCTCGGCGGCGGCACGGTCGGCGTCGGTGGACATGGTGATGATGAAGGCGACGCGGACGTAGAGGAAGTAGACGATCGGAAGCGAGCAGTCGTGTAATCGCTGCCCAAAAACCTATTCGCCCCTCACCCCGTACAGGAACCAGAAGGGCGTGGTTTCGGACACCTGCTCTCCTGTCGACCGTGTACGTGGCGGACGGGATGGAGTCACCGGCGGCAGCAGTAGCAAAGGAACGACGGTGGGCGTGCGCGTGAGCAGATGTGATCTGTTCGTGGCGGCTAGGGTTAGGAGACACCGCATACTTATAGGCGCAGCCGCGTGGAGAGACGTGGGCTCGACCCACGTCCGAGTCCGTGACAGCCCACGATCCGACGTCTCAGATCATGGCCCAGCTGTCAGAAAACTCTCCGTTAGTGACTAGCAAAAATAAGCGCGTAGGTGTGAGCTCGGCTCGGCTCAATCCCGCAACCCGCGGCGCGTCGTGACGAGGCGTGGCGTGGCGAGGCGGGCGGCGGAGGAGGAGTGCGCGAGGGCCTCTTCTCTTCTCAAGCTCCAATAGCATGTAGAAGAGAAACCCTTATAAACCACTCCAACTCTCCTTCCACTTCCGGGGTGGGACTAAACTTCCCACCACACCTAGTGCCATATAACCCACATGGGCCCTTAGAGATTTTTCAGAAATTGCAATATGGGCCTAGAGCCCATCTCAGATTTCAGCAATCCCCCACCAGATCTCGAGGGCCCATTGTGTCCTCTGTTCCAATTGCTGTTTCGATATACCAGTGTTTCAGTAAAGACCTGTTAAGGTTGAACTTCACCTAGAACAAGTGGCTACACTCCTTCACAACTGAACAATGGACTATGCCTTGAATTGTCAGTTTGGCGTAAAGAAGTTTCACTACATGTCTTACTAGTGCTAGGCTGCCGAAGGCTGACCCCTCGGGTGGAGCATATAAGTCACACTCCTGGCCTATTCATGAGCTTACTAGAGATCACCCCAATCTCATAGACTGTGACCAGCAGTCGGGCTCATATAGGTGTGTTCCTCCAAAGATCGCTCTGTAGGATATCATCTTGCTTTTATAAGCTTTGGAACACATTGAGACCGTAGTCATCCTACCATACAGTATCGAGAGTATTGCATCTCCAACGGAGTGGGTTAGTATAGTTACTCTCCTCAGTTCACCACTGGCTTGTTTTCCCAGGTCCTAGTTCACGGGATCTCCGATCATATAGGTTGGGTTACCACCATGGCAACTCATGTGGGTCTCATACCCATCTCCCTCGATGCATTATCTATCACAACACGTGATAGCCCTTTTGTAAAGGGATCTGCCAGATTCTTAGCCGTATGGACATAGTCCAACGCTATCACTCCGGAGTTTCTTAATTTTCTGACAACTTTTAATCTCATTCTTATGTGTTTGGTGGACTTCATGTTGTCCTTTGAACTCTTCACCTTGGTGATTACAGTCTGATTGTCACAGTTCATAAGGATAGCTGGAACCGGTTTATCAACCAATGGCAAGTCCATCAAAAGATCTCGAAGCCATCTCGCTTCAACACCAGATGTGTCTAATGCCGTTAATTCTGCTTCCATTGTCGATCTCGTTAAGATCGTTTGCTTGCAAGACTTCCAGGAAACAGCGCCACCTCCAAGAGTAAACATATACCCAGTTGTGGCCTTCATCTCATCAGCATCAGAGATCCAATTCGCATCACTATACCCTTCAAGTACCGACGGGTATCCGGTATAGTGAAGTCCATAGTTCATAGTACCTTTCAGATAGCGCATAACTCTCTCAACGGCATGCCAATGTACATCACCCGGTTTGGAAACAAACCGGCTCAGTTTGCTCACAGCAAACGCGATGTCAGGCCTCGTTGCGCTCGCTAGGTACATCAGTGAACCAATGATTTGAGAGTATCTCAATTGATCTTTAGCCATGCCTTTGGACTTTCGAATCAATACGCTAGGATCATATGGTGTTTGAGATGGTGTGCAGTCCGAATATCCAAAACGACTCAACACCTTCTCAACGTAATGGGATTGCAGAAGTGTGATCCCACCCTCATTATCTCTCAGTAGCTTGATGTTCAAGATAACATCAGCCACACCAAGGTCTTTCATCTCAAAGTTCTGAGATAGAAACGATTTGACCTCCTCAATGACTTTGAGGTTTGTTCCGAATATCAGTATGTCATCAACATACAAGCACAGTATAACTCCTTCGCCCCCACCATGGCGATAGTATACACATTTGTCAGCCTCATTAACAACGAAACCAACAGATGTCAGAGTTGTATTAAACTTATCATGCCATTGCTTAGGTGCTTGTTTCAGGCCATATAAAGATTTTATCAACCTACACACCTTTCTTTCCTGACAATCTATCACAAAGCCATCAGGCTGTTGCATGTAGATTTCCTCCTTTAGCTCTCCATTTAGAAAAGCCGTCTTAACATCCATCTGATGGACGAGAAGACCATGTGAGGCCGCCAACGAGAGTAATACTCGAATGGTGGTCAGTCTAGCCACAGGTGAATAAGTATCAAAGAAATCTTCCTCTTCTTGCTGGTCATAGCCCTTGGCCACAAGCCTAGCCTTGTACTTTTCAATCGTACCATCGGGCCTAAGCTTCTTTTTGAACACCCACTTACATCCCAGTGGTTTGCAACCATAGGGACGGTCAGTGATCTCCCATGTCCCGTTAGCCATGATGGAGTCCATCTCGCTACGGACCGCATCCTTCCAGTAGTCAGCTTCTGGAGAGGCATACGCTTCTGAAATAGAAGTGGGAGTATCATCCACGAGGTACACGAAGAAATCATCACCAAAGGTCTTTGCAGTCCTTTGTCTCTTGCCCCTACCAAGGGTTTCCTTGTCATCCTCCTCGGGATTTTCATCATGTGTTTGTTCATAATATTCCATAGGGATGGCAGGTTCAGGAGTCTCCTCAGATTCCTGTCTAGAAGTGCTTTGCATATCTCTCATAGGAAAAATATCCTCAAAGAATGTAGCATCCTTAGACTCCATAATTGTACCGATCTTCTGGTCAAGTACCTCAGATTTCACTACTAGAAATCTATAGCCAACGCTGTTCTTAGCGTAGCCCAAATTAATGCAGTCCACGGTCTTATGTCCAAGCTTACGCTTTTTGGGGATCGGCACGTTGACTTTCGCCAAACAGCCCCAAGTGCGCAAGTACGAGAGTGTCGTCCTTCTCTTTGCCCATTTCTCATAGGGAGTGATCTCACTATCCTTTGTCGGAACTTTATTCAGGACATGACATGCCGTCAATATAGCCTCCCCCCACCATGCCTTGGATAAACCCGATGTATCTAACATGGCATTAACCAAATCAGTTAGAGTACGGTTTTTCCGCTCGGCAACCCCGTTTGACTGGGGTGAATAGGGAGGCGTCCTCTCATGAATAATGCCGTGTTCCGCACAGAAGGAATCAAACTCACTCGAGAAGTACTCTCCACCACGATCTGACCGGACTCGTTTAATTTTCTTTTCAAGTTGATTTTCAACTTCTGCCTTATAGATTTTAAAGTAGTGTAGAGCCTCATCTTTAGTATTTAACAGATACACATAGCAATATCTAGTGGAATCATCTATCAATGTCATGAAGTATCTCTTTCCACCTTTAGTCAACACACCATTCATCTCACAAAGATCAGAATGTATGAGTTCTAATGGTGCCAGGTGTCTCTCCTCCGCGGCCTTATGAGGCTTGCGAGGTTGCTTAGCTTGCACACATGAAAGGCACTTAGAACCTTTGGCTAAAGTGAAACTCGGGATTAAATCCAACTTGGCTAGCCGCGTCATAACACCAAAACTAATGTGACAAAGACGTGAATGCCAAACTTCAGATTCATTAACATTCAAATGAATATGGTTCACGACTTTATTACAAAAATCTGCGAGGGAAAGGCGGAACATCCCTCCGCTCTCATAACCTTTTCCAACAAAGAGTCCATATTTTGTAACAACTAATTTATTAGACTCGAAAACCAACTTAAACCCTTCTCTACATAGAAGGGAGCCACTAACGAGGTTCTTCTTGATGGCGGGGACATGCTGCACGTTCTTCAGCTGCACGATCCTTCCCGAAGTAAACTTCAGATCGATCGTGCCAACACCATGAACAGAAGCACTCGCGCCATTCCCCATCAATACGGACCCGTGACCTGTGACCTGGTAAGAAGTGAACAATGAAATGTCAGCACACACATGAACACCTGCACCTGTGTCCACCCACCAATCGTTGGGTTGAAACACTGAAAAAACAGTAAATAAATTACCGTACCCAGATGCACCATTCTCATTGTTGCCCACAATCATGTTGACAGACTTGGAGTCCTGTCCTGACTTCTTGTACTTGTTTGGGCACTTGTTGGCCCAATGTTCAACCGAACCACAAGTAAAGCAGCCCTCGTCCTTCTTGTTCTTCTTGAAGGTCTTCTTACCCTTCTTCTTAAAGTCGGTATTGTGTTGGACACCGTTCTTTCCCTTGGGCTTGTGGGAGTTGAAGTTCTTCTAGTTCACCATGTTGGCAACAGAAGTCCCTTCGGCCCCTTTTCCGTGCGAGTCTTTTGCCCTCGAATTCTGCTCAACACTCAGATAGCCAATGACATCCTCCACAGAGAATTCACGCCTCTGATGTTTCAGAGTGGTGGCAAAGTTCCTCCAGGAATTAGGGAGCTTAGCGATTATGCAGCCCGCGACAAACTTGCCCGGTAACTCGCACTTGAGAAGCTCAAGTTCCTTAACAATGCATATTATCCCATGTGCCTGCTCCAATACAGGACGGTTTTCAACCATCTTGTAATCGTGGAACTGCTCTATAATATACATCTCGCTCCCTGCATCGGCGGCCCCGAATTTAGATTCGAGCGCCTCCCACAAGTCCTTGGCGACATGCACATGTAAATATGCGTCGACCAGTTTATCTCCGATCACGCTAAGAACTGCTCCGAGAAACACAACGGTAGCCTCCTTGAACGCCTTCTCCTGTTCAGGAGCAATCGTTCCCGTGGAGACACCGGTGACCCAGAACACGTTCATAGCCGTGAGCCATAACGTGGTCTTAGTCTGCCAACGCTTGAAGTATGTACCGGTAAACTTATCCGGTTTCAGTGCAGCGGCAAAACCACTTGCCGAGAAATTCCTACACATAATAGGTTTTTGGATTGTTGAGTAAATAGGCAATTTCTCGATTAAATTAATCCATGAGTAAATCACTAGCATGGCATTGACTAAGTTGATGACGTACTGACTCTGATCTAAACATGCACGTACTAAGCAAACAGTAGACAAATCTACACATACTGCTAGTACTACTAATATGAAAATAATCAGGAGCGGGATAAATGAGTTATACCCTCCAGTAGGCCACGCAGAGGCCGCGGCTTTGGTGGCAGCAGCGGCGTCCTCGGCGACCTTCTTGTCGGCTTCAGCTTTCTCGGCGGCGGCACGGTCGGCGGCGGTGGACATGGTGATGATGAAGGCGACACGGACGTAGAGGAAGTAGACGATCGGAAGCGAGCAGTCGCGTAATCGCTGCCCAAAAACCTATTCGCCCCTCACCCCGTACAGGAACCAGAAGGGCGTGGTTTCGGAGACCTGCTCTCCCGTCGACCGTGTACGTGGCGGACGGGATGGAGTCACCGGCGGCAGCAGCAGCAAAGGAACGACGGTGGGCGTGCGTGTGAGCAGATGTGATCTGTTCGTGGCGGCTAGGGTTAGGAGACACCGCATACTTATAGGCGCAGCCGCGTGGAGAGACGTGGGCTCGACCCACGTCCGAGTCCGTGACAGCCCACGATCCGACGTCTCAGATCGTGGCCCAGCTGTCAGAAAACTCTCCGTTAGTGACTGGCAAAAATAAGCGCGTAGGTGTGAGCTCGGCTCGGCTCAATCCCGCAACCCGCGGCGCGTCGTGACGAGGCGTGGCGTGGCGAGGCGGGCGGCGGAGGAGGAGTGCGCGAGGGCCTCTTCTCTTCTCAAGCTCCAATAGCATGTAGAAGAGAAACCCTTATAAACCACTCCAACTCTCCTTCCACTTCCGGGGTGGGACTAAACTTCCCACCACACCTAGTGCCATATAACTCACATGGGCCCTTAGAGATTTTTCAGAAATTGCAATATGGGCCTAGAGCCCATCTCAGATTTCAGCAATCCCCCACCAGATCTCGAGGGCCCATTGTGTCCTCTGTTCCAATTGCTGTTTCGATATACCAGTGTTTCAGTAAAGACCTGTTCAGGTTGAACTTCACCTAGAACAAGTGGCTACACTCCTTCACAACTGAACAATGGACTATGCCTTGAATTGTCAGTTTGGCGTGAAGAAGTTTCACTACATGTCTTACTAGTACTAGGCTGCCGAAGGCTGACCCCTTGGGTGGAGCATATAAGTCACACTCCTGGCCTATTCATGAGCTTACTAGAGATCACCCCAATCTCATAGACTGTGACTAGCAGTCGGGCTCATATAGGTGTGTTCCTCCAAAGATCGCTCTGTAGGATAGCATCTTGCTTTTATAAGCTTTGGAACACATTGAGACCGTAGTCATCCTACCATACAGTATCGAGAGTATTGCATCTCCAACGGAGTGGGTTAGTATAGTTACTCTCCTCAGTTCACCACTGGCTTGTTTTCCCAGGTCCTAGTTCACGGGATCTCCGATCATATAGGTTGGGTTACCACCATGGCAACTCATGTGGGTCTCATACCCATCTCCCTCGATGCATTATCTATCACAACACATGATAGCCCTTTTGTAAAGGGATCTGCCAGATTCTTAGCCGTATGGACATAGTCCAACGCTATCACTCCGGAGTTTCTTAATTTTCTGACAGCTTTTAATCTCATTCTTATGTGTTTGGTGGACTTCATATTGTCCTTTGAACTCTTCACCTTGGTGATGACAGTATGATTGTCACAGTTCATAAGGATAGCCGGAACCGGTTTATCAACCAATGGCAAGTCCATCAAAAGATCTCGAAGCCATCTCGCTTCAACACCAGATGTGTCTAATGCCGTTAATTCCGCTTCCATTGTCGATCTTGTTAAGATCGTTTGCTTGCAAGACTTCCAGGAAACAGCGCCACCTCCAAGAGTAAACATATACCCAGTTGTGGCCTTCATCTCATCAGCATCAGAGATCCAATTCGCATCACTATACCCTTCAAGTACCGACGGGTATCCGGTATAGTGAAGTCCATAGTTCATAGTACCTTTCAGATAGCGCATAACTCTCTCAACAGCATGCCAATGTACATCACCCGGTTTGGAAACAAACCGGCTTAGTTTGCTCACAGCAAACGCAATGTCAGGCCTCGTTGCGCTCGCTAGGTACATCAGTGAACCAATGATTTGAGAGTATCTCAATTGATCTTTAGCCATGCCTTTGGACTTTCGAATCAATACGCTAGGATCATATGGTGTTTGAGATGGTGTGCAGTCCGAATATCCAAAACGACTCAACACCTTCTCAACGTAATGGGATTGCAGAAGTGTGATCCCACCCTCATTATCTCTCAGTAGCTTGATGTTCAAGATAACATCAGCCACACCAAGGTCTTTCATCTCAAAGTTCTGAGATAGAAACGATTTGACATCCTCAATGACTTTGAGGTTTGTTCCGAATATCAGTATGTCATCAACATACAAGCACAGTATAACTCCTTCGCCCCCACCATGGCGATAGTATACACATTTGTCAGCCTCATTAACAACGAAACCAACAGATGTCAGAGTTGTATTAAACTTATCATGCCATTGCTTAGGTGCTTGTTTCAGGCCATATAAAGATTTTATCAACCTACACACCTTTCTTTCCTGACCATCTATCACAAAGCCATCAGGCTGTTGCATGTAGATTTCCTCCTTTAGCTCTCCATTTAGAAAAGCCATCTTAACATCCATCTGATGGATGAGAAGACCATGTGAGGCCGCCAACGAGAGTAATACTCGAATGGTGGTCAGTCTAGCCACAGGTGAATAAGTATCAAAGAAATCTTCCTCTTCTTGCTGGTCATAGCCCTTGGCCACAAGCCTAGCCTTGTACTTTTCAATCGTACCATCGGGCCTAAGCTTATTTTTGAACACCCACTTACATCCCAGTGGTTTGCAACCATAGGGACGGTCAGTGATCTCCCATGTCCCGTTAGCCATGATGGAATCCATCTCGCTACGGACAGCATCCTTCCAGTAGTCAGCTTCTGGAGAGGCATACGCTTCTGAAATAGAAGTGGGAGTATCATCCACGAGGTACACGAAGAAATCATCACCAAAGGTCTTTGCAGTCCTTTGTCTCTTGCCCCTACCAAGGGTTTCCTCGTCATCCTCCTCGGGATTTTCATCATGTGTTTGTTCATAATATTCCATAGGGATGGCAGGTTCAGGAGTCTCCTCAGATTCCTGTCTAGAAGTGCTTTGCATATCTCTCATAGGAAAAATATCCTCAAAGAATGTAGCATCCTTAGACTCCATAATTGTACCGATCTTCTGGTCAGGTACCTCAGATTTCACTACTAGAAATCTATAGCCAACGCTGTTCTTAGCGTAGCCCAAATTAATGCAGTCCACGGTCTTATGTCCAAGCTTACGTTTTTTGGGGATCGGCACGTTGACTTTCGCCAAACAGCCCCAAGTGCGCAAGTACGAGAGTGTCGTCCTTCTCTTTGCCCATTTCTCATAGGGAGTGATCTCACTATCCTTTGTCGGAACTTTATTCAGGACATGACATGCCGTCAATATAGCCTCCCCCCACCATGCCTTGGATAAACCCGATGTATCTAACATGGCGTTAACCAAATCAGTTAGAGTACGGTTTTTCCGCTCGGCAACCCCGTTTGACTGGGGTGAATAGGGAGGCGTCCTCTCATGAATAATGCCGTGTTTCGCACAGAAGGAATCAAACTCACTCGAGAAGTACTCTCCACCACGATCTGACCGGACTTGTTTAATTTTCTTTTCAAGTTGATTTTCAACTTCTGCCTTATAGATTTTAAAGTAGTGTAGAGCCTCATCTTTAGTATTTAACAGATACACATAGCAATATCTAGTGGAATCATCTATCAATGTCATGAAGTATCTCTTTCCACCTTTAGTCAACACACCATTCATCTCACAAAGATCAGAATGTATGAGTTCTAATGGTGCCAGGTGTCTCTCCTCCGCGGCCTTATGAGGCTTGTGAGGTTGCTTAGCTTGCACACATGAAAGGCACTTAGAACCTTTGGCTAAAGTGAAACTCGGTATTAAATCCAACTTGGCTAGCCGCGTCATAACACCAAAACTAATGTGACAAAGACGTGAATGCCAAACTTCAGATTCATTAACATTCGAATGAATATGGTTCACGACTTTATTACAAAAATCTGCGAGGGAAAGGCGGAACATCCCTCCGCTCTCATAACCTTTTCCAACAAAGAGTCCATATTTTGTAACAACTAATTTATTAGACTCGAAAACCAACTTAAACCCTTCTCTACATAGAAGGGAGCCACTAACAAGGTTCTTCTTGATGGCGGGGACATGCTGCACGTTCTTCAGCTGCACGATCCTTCCCGAAGTAAACTTCAGATCGACCGTGCCAACACCATGAACAGAAGCACTCGCGCCATTCCCCATCAATACGGACCCGTGACCTGTGACCTGGTAAGAAGTGAACAATGAAATGTCAGCACACACATGAACACCTGCACCTGTGTCCACCCACCAATCGTTGGGTTGAAACACTGAAAAAACAGTAAATAAATTACCGTACCCAAATGCACCATTCTCATTGTTGCCCACAATCATGTTGACAGACTTGGAGTCCTGTCCTGACTTCTTGTACTTGTTTGGGCACTTGTTGGCCCAATGTTCAACCGAACCACAAGTAAAGCAGCCCTCGTCCTTCTTGTTCTTCTTGAAGGTCTTCTTACCCTTCTTCTTAAAGTCGGTATTGTGTTGGACACCGTTCTTTCCCTTGGGCTTGTGGGAGTTGAAGTTCTTCTGGTTCACCATGTTGGCAACAGAAGTCCCTTCGGCCCCTTTTCCGTGCGAGTCTTTTGCCCTCGAATTCTGCTCAACACTCAGATGGCCAATGACATCCTCCACAGAGAATTCACGCCTCTGATGTTTCAGAGTGGTGGCAAAGTTCCTCCAGGAATTAGGGAGCTTAGCGATTATGCAGCCCGCGACAAACTTGCCCGGTAACTCGCACTTGAGAAGCTCAAGTTCCTTAACAATGCATATTATCTCATGAGCCTGCTCCAATACAGGACGGTTTTCAACCATCTTGTAATCGTGGAACTGCTCTATAATATACATCTCGCTCCCTGCATCGGTGGCCCCGAATTTAGATTCGAGCGCCTCCCACAAGTCCTTGGCGACATGCACATGTAAATATGCGTCGACCAGTTTATCTCCGATCACGCTAAGAACTGCTCCGAGAAACACAACGGTAGCCTCCTTGAACGCCTTCTCCTGTTCAGGAGCAATCGTTCCCGTGGAGACACCGGTGACCCAGAACACGTTCATAGCCGTGAGCCATAACGTGGTCTTAGTCTGCCAACGCTTGAAGTATGTACCGGTAAACTTATCCGGTTTCAGTGCAGCGGCAAAACCACTTGCCGAGAAATTCCTACACATAATAGGTTTTTGGATTGTTGAGTAAATAGGCAATTTCTCAATTAAATTAATCCATGAGTAAATCACTAGCATGGCATTGACTAAGTTGATGACGTACTGACTCTGATCTAAACATGCACGTACTAAGCAAACAGTAGACAAATCTACACATACTGCTAGTACTGCTAATATGAAAATAATCAGGAGCGGGATAAACGAGTTATACCCTCCAGTAGGCCACGCAGAGGCCGCGGCTTTGGTGGCAGCAGCGGCGTCCTCGGCGACCTTCTTGTCGGCTTCAGCTTTCTCGGCGGCGGCACGGTCGGCGTCGGTGGACATGGTGATGATGAAGGCGACGCGGACGTAGAGGAAGTAGACGATCGGAAGCGAGCAGTCGCGTAATCGCTGCCCAAAAACCTATTCGCCCCTCACCCCGTACAGGAACCAGAAGGGCGTGGTTTCGGAGACCTGCTCTCCCGTCGACCGTGTATGTGGCGGACGGGATGGAGTCACCGGCGGCAGCAGCAGCAAAGGAACGACGGTGGGCGTGCGCGTGAGCAGATGTGATCTGTTCGTGGCGGCTAGGGTTAGGAGACACCGCATACTTATAGGCGCAGCCGCGTGGAGAGACGTGGGCTCAACCCACGTCCGAGTCCGTGACATCCCACGATCCGACGTCTCAGATCGTGGCCCAGCTGTCAGAAAACTCTCCGTTAGTGACTGGCAAAAATAAGCGCGTAGGTGTGAGCTCGGCTCGGCTCAATCCCGCAACCCGCGGCGCGTCGTGACGAGGCGTGGCGTGGCGAGGCGGGCGGCGGAGGAGGAGTGCGCGAGGGCCTCTTCTCTTCTCAAGCTCCAATAGCATGTAGAAGAGAAACCCTTATAAACCACTCCAACTCTCCTTCCACTTCCGGGGTGGGACTAAACTTCCCACCACACCTAGTGCCATATAACCCACATGGGCCCTTAGAGATTTTTCAGAAATTGCAATATGGGCCTAGAGCCCATCTCAGATTTCAGCAATCCCCCACCAGATCTCGAGGGCCCATTGTGTCCTCTGTTCCAATTGCTGTTTCGATATACCAGTGTTTTAGTAAAGACCTGTTAAGGTTGAACTTCACCTAGAACAAGTGGCTACACTCCTTCACAACTGAACAATGGACTATGCCTTGAATTGTCAGTTTGGCGTGAAGAAGTTTCACTACATGTCTTACTAGTACTAGGCTGCCGAAGGCTGACCCCTCGGGTGGAGCATATAAGTCACACTCCTGGCCTATCATGAGCTTACTAGAGATCACCCCAATCTCATAGACTGTGACCAGCAGTCGGGCTCATATAGGTGTGTTCCTCCAAAGATCGCTCTGTAGGATAGCATCTTGCTTTTATAAGCTTTGGAACACATTGAGACCGTAGTCATCCTACCATACAGTATCGAGAGTATTGCATCTCCAACGGAGTGGGTTAGTATAGTTACTCTCCTTAGTTCACCACTGGCTTGTTTTCCCAGGTCCTAGTTCACGGGATCTCCGATCATATAGGTTGGGTTACCACCATGGCAACTCATGTGGGTCTCATACCCATCTCCCTCGATGCATTATCTATCACAACACGTGATAGCCCTTTTGTAAAGGGATCTGCCAGATTCTTAGCCGTATGGACATAGTCCAACGCTATCACTCCGGAGTTTCTTAATTTTCTGACAGCTTTTAATCTCATTCTTATGTGTTTGGTGGACTTCATATTGTCCTTTGAACTCTTCACCTTGGTGATGACAGTATGATTGTCATAGTTCATAAGGATAGCCGGAACCGGTTTATCAACCAATGGCAAGTCCATCAAAAGATCTCGAAGCCATCTCGCTTCAACACCAGATGTGTCTAATGCCGTTAATTCTGCTTCCATTGTCGATCTCGTTAAGATCGTTTGCTTGCAAGACTTCCAGGAAACAGCGCCACCTCCAAGAGTAAACATATACCCAGTTGTGGCCTTCATCTCATCAGCATCAGAGATCCAATTCGCATCACTATACCCTTCAAGTACCGACGGGTATCCGGTATAGTGAAGTCCATAGTTCATAGTACCTTTCAGATAGCGCATAACTCTCTCAACATCATGCCAATGTACATCACCCGGTTTGGAAACAAACCGGCTCAGTTTGCTCACAGCAAACGCGATGTCAGGCCTCGTTGCGCTCGCTAGGTACATCAGTGAACCAATGATTTGAGAGTATCTCAATTGATCTTTAGCCATGCCTTTGGACTTTCGAATCAATACGCTAGGATCATATGGTGTTTGAGATGGTGTGCAGTCCGAATATCCAAAACGACTCAACACCTTCTCAACGTAATGGGATTGCAGAAGTGTGATCCCACCCTCATTATCTCTCAGTAGCTTGATGTTCAAGATAACATCAGCCACACCAAGGTCTTTCATCTCAAAGTTCTGAGATAGAAACGATTTGACCTCCTCAATGACTTTGAGGTTTGTTCCGAATATCAGTATGTCATCAACATACAAGCACATTATAACTCCTTCGCCCCCACCATGGCGATAGTATACACATTTGTCAGCCTCATTAACAACGAAACCAACAGATGTCAGAGTTGTATTAAACTTATCATGCCATTGCTTAGGTGCTTGTTTCAGGCCATATAAAGATTTTATCAACCTACACACCTTTCTTTCCTGACCATCTATCACAAAGCCATCAGGCTGTTGCATGTAGATTTCCTCCTTTAGCTCTCCATTTAGAAAAGCCGTCTTAACATCCATCTGATGGACGAGAAGACCATGTGAGGCCGCCAACGAGAGTAATACTCGAATGGTGGTCAGTCTAGCCACAGGTGAATAAGTATCAAAGAAATCTTCCTCTTCTTGCTGGTCATAGCCCTTGGCCACAAGCCTAGCCTTGTAATTTTCAATCGTACCATCGGGCCTAAGCTTCTTTTTGAACACCCACTTACATCCCAGTGGTTTGCAACCATAGGGACGGTCAGTGATCTCCCATGTCCCGTTAGCCATGATGGAATCCATCTCGCTACGGACCGCATCCTTCCAGTAGTCAGCTTCTGGAGAGGCATACGCTTCTGAAATAGAAGTGGGAGTATCATCCACGAGGTACACGAAGAAATCATCACCAAAGGTCTTTGCAGTCCTTTGTCTCTTGCCCCTACCAAGGGTTTCCTCGTCATCCTCCTCGGGATTTTCATCATGTGTTTGTTCATAATATTCCATATGGATGGCAGGTTCAGGAGTCTCCTCAGATTCCTGTCTAGAAGTGCTTTGCATATCTCTCATAGGAAAAATATCCTCAAAGAATGTAGCATCCTTAGACTCCATAATTGTACCGATCTTCTGGTCAGGTACCTCAGATTTCACTACTAGAAATCTATAGCCAACGCTGTTCTTAGCGTAGCCCAAATTAATGCAGTCCACGGTCTTATGTCCAAGCTTACGCTTTTTGGGGATCGGCACGTTGACTTTCGCCAAACAGCCCCAAGTGCGCAAGTACGAGAGTGTCGTCCTTCTCTTTGCCCATTTCTCATAGGGAGTGATCTCACTATCCTTTGTCGGAACTTTATTCAGGACATGACATGCCGTCAATATAGCCTCCCCCCACCATGCCTTGGATAAACCCGATGTATCTAACATGGCGTTAACCAAATCAGTTAGAGTACGGTTT
>NW_025229033.1:15336-30181 GCF_018294505.1 Triticum aestivum
CGTTTGACTGGGGTGAATAGGGAGGCGTCCTCTCATGAATAATGCCGTGTTCCGCACAGAAGGAATCAAACTCACTCGAGAAGTACTCTCCACCACGATCTGACCGGACTCGTTTAATTTTCTTTTCAAGTTGATTTTCAAGTTCTGCCTTATAGATTTTAAAGTAGTGTAGAGCCTCATCTTTAGTATTTAACAGATACACATAGCAATATCTAGTGGAATCATCTATCAATGTCATGAAGTATCTCTTTCCACCTTTAGTCAACACACCATTCATCTCACAAAGATCAGAATGTATGAGTTCTAATGGTGCCAGGTGTCTCTCCTCCGCGGCCTTATGAGGCTTGCGAGGTTGCTTAGCTTGCACACATGAAAGGCACTTAGAACCTTTGGCTAAAGTGAAACTCGGGATTAAATCCAACTTGGCTAGCCGCGTCATAACACCAAAACTAATGTGACAAAGACGTGAATGCCAAACTTCAGATTCATTAACATTCGAATGAATATGGTTCACGACTTTATTACAAAAATCTGCGAGGGAAAGGCGGAACATCCCTCCGCTCTCATAACCTTTTCCAACAAAGAGTCCATATTTTGTAACAACTAATTTATTAGACTCAAAAACCAACTTAAACCCTTCTCTACATAGAAGGGAGCCACTAACGAGGTTCTTCTTGATGGCGGGGACATGCTGCACGTTCTTCAGCTGCACGATCCTTCCCGAAGTAAACTTCAGATCGACCGTGCCAACACCATGAACAGAAGCACTCGCGCCATTCCCCATCAATACGGACCCGTGACCTGTGACCTGGTAAGAAGTGAACAATGAAATGTCAGCACACACAAGTAAAGCAGCCCTCGTCCTTCTTGTTCTTCTTGAAGGTCTTCCTACCCTTCTTCTTAAAGTCGGTATTGTGTTGGACACCGTTCTTTCCCTTGGGCTTGTGGGAGTTGAAGTTCTTCTGGTTCACCATGTTGGCAACAGAAGTCCCTTCGGCCCCTTTTCCGTGCGAGTCTTTTGCCCTCGAATTCTGCTCAACACTCAGATGGCCAATGACATCCTCCACAGAGAATTCACGCCTCTGATGTTTCAGAGTGGTGGCAAAGTTCCTCCAGGAATTAGGGAGCTTAGCGATTATGCAGCCCGCGACAAACTTGCCCGGTAACTCGCACTTGAGAAGCTCAAGTTCCTTAACAATGCATATTATCTCATGAGCCTGCTCCAATACAGGACGGTTTTCAACCATCTTGTAATCGTGGAACTGCTCTATAATATACATCTCGCTCCCTGCATCGGCGGCCCCGAATTTAGATTCGAGCGCCTCCCACAAGTCCTTGGCGACATGCACATGTAAATATGCGTCGACCAGTTTATCTCCGATCACGCTAAGAACTGCTCCGAGAAATACAACGGTAGCCTCCTTGAACACCTTCTCCTGTTCAGGAGCAATCATTCCCGTGGAGACACCGGTGACCCAGAACACGTTCATAGCCGTGAGCCATAACGTGGTCTTAGTCTACCAACGCTTGAAGTATGTACCGGTAAACTTATCCGGTTTCAGTGCAGCGGCAAAACCACTTGCCGAGAAATTCCTACACATAATAGGTTTTTGGATTGTTGAGTAAATAGGCAATTTCTCGATTAAATTAATCCATGAGTAAATCACTAGCATGGCATTGACTAAGTTGATGACGTACTGACTCTGATCTAAACATGCACGTACTAAGCAAACAGTAGACAAATGTACACATACTGCTAGTACTGCTAATATGAAAATAAACAGGAGCGGGATAAACGAGTTATACCCTCCAGTAGGCCACGCAGAGGCCGCGGCTTTGGTGGTAGCAGCGGCGTCCTCGGCGACCTTCTTGTCGGCTTCAGCTTTCTCGGCGGCGGCACGGTCGGCGTCGGTGGACATGGTGATGATGAAGGCGACACGGACGTAGAGGAAGTAGACGATCAGAAGCGAGCAGTCGCGTAATCGCTGCCCAAAAACCTATTCGCCCCTCACCCCGTACAGGAACCAGAAGGGCGTGGTTTCGGAGACTTGCTCTCCCGTCGACCGTGTACGTGGCGGACGGGATGGAGTCACCGGCGGCAGCAGCAGCAAAGGAACGACGGTGGGCGTGCGCGTGAGCAGATGTGATCTGTTCGTGGCAGCTAGGGTTAGGAGACACCGCATACTTATAGGCGCAGCCGCGTGGAGAGACGTGGGCTCGACCCACGTCCGAGTCCGTGACAGCCCACGATCCGACGTCTCAGATCGTGGCCCAGCTGTCAGAAAACTCTCCGTTAGTGACTGGCAAAAATAAGCGCGTAGGTGTGAGCTCGGCTCGGCTCAATCCCGCAACCCGCGGCGCGTCGTGACGAGGCGTGGCGTGGCGAGGCGGGCGGCGGAGGAGGAGTGCGCGAGGGCCTCTTCTCTTCTCAAGCTCCAATAGCATGTAGAAGAGAAACCCTTATAAACCACTCCAACTCTCCTTCCACTTCCGGGGTGGGACTAAACTTCCCACCACACCTAGTGCCATATAACCCACATGGGCCCTTAGAGATTTTTCAGAAATTGCAATATGGGCCTAGAGCCCATCTCAGATTTCAGCAATCCCCCACCAGATCTCGAGGGCCCATTGTGTCCTCTGTTCCAATTGCTGTTTCGATATACCAGTGTTTCAGTAAAGACCTGTTAAGGTTGAACTTCACCTAGAACAAGTGGCTACACTCCTTCACAACTGAACAATGGACTATGCCTTGAATTGTCAGTTTGGCGTGAAGAAGTTTCACTACATGTCTTACTAGTACTAGGCTGCCGAAGGCTGACCCCTCGGGTGGAGCATATAAGTCACACTCCTGGCCTATCATGAGCTTACTAGAGATCACCCCAATCTCATAGACTGTGACCAGCAGTCGGGCTCATATAGGTGTGTTCCTCCAAAGATCGCTCTGTAGGATAGCATCTTGCTTTTATAAGCTTTGGAACACATTGAGACCGTAGTCATCCTACCATACAGTATCGAGAGTATTGCATCTCCAACGGAGTGGGTTAGTATAGTTACTCTCCTCAGTTCACCACTGGCTTGTTTTCCCAGGTCCTAGTTCACAGGATCTCCGATCATATAGGTTGGGTTACCACCATGGCAACTCATGTGGGTCTCATACCCATCTCCCTCGATGCATTATCTATCACAACACGTGATAGCCCTTTTGTAAAGGGATCTGCCAGATTCTTAGCCGTATGGACATAGTCCAACGCTATCACTCCGGAGTTTCTTAATTTTCTGACAGCTTTTAATCTCATTCTTATGTGTTTGGTGGACTTCATATTGTCCTTTGAACTCTTCACCTTGGTGATGACAGTCTGATTGTCACAGTTCATAAGGATAGCCGGAACCGGTTTATCAACCAATGGCAAGTCCATCAAAAGATCTCGAAGCCATCTCGCTTCAACACCAGATGTGTCTAATGCCGTTAATTCTGCTTCCATTGTCGATCTCGTTAAGATCGTTTGCTTGCAAGACTTCCAGGAAACAGCGCCACCTCCAAGAGTAAACATATACCCAGTTGTGGCCTTCATCTCATCAGCATCAGAGATCCAATTCGCATCACTATACCCTTCAAGTACCGACGGGTATCCGGTATAGTGAAGTCCATAGTTCATAGTACCTTTCAGATAGCGCATAACTCTCTCAACAGCATGCCAATGTACATCACCCGGTTTAGAAACAAACCGGCTCAGTTTGCTCACAGCAAACGCGATGTCAGGCCTCGTTGCGCTCGCTAGGTACATCAGTGAACCAATGATTTGAGAGTATCTCAATTGATCTTTAGCCATGCCTTTGGACTTTCGAATCAATACGCTAGGATCATATGGTGTTTGAGATGGTGTGCAGTCCGAATATCCAAAACGACTCAACACCTTCTCAACGTAATGGGATTGCAGAAGTGTGATCCCACCCTCATTATCTCTCAGTAGCTTGATGTTCAAGATAACATCAGCCACACCAAGGTCTTTCATCTCAAAGTTCTGAGATAGAAACGATTTGACCTCCTCAATGACTTTGAGGTTTGTTCCGAATATCAGTATGTCATCAACATACAAGCACAGTATAACTCCTTCGCCCCCACCATGGCGATAGTATACACATTTGTCAGCCTCATTAACAATGAAACCAACAGATGTCAGAGTTGTATTAAACTTATCATGCCATTGCTTAGGTGCTTGTTTCAGGCCATATAAAGATTTTATCAACCTACACACCTTTCTTTCCCGACCATCTATCACAAAGCCATCAGGCTGTTGCATGTAGATTTCCTCCTTTAGCTCTCCATTTAGAAAAGCCGTCTTAACATCCATCTGATGGACGAGAAGACCATGTGAGGCCGCCAACGAGAGTAATACTCGAATGGTGGTCAGTCTAGCCACAGGTGAATAAGTATCAAAGAAATCTTCCTCTTCTTGCTGGTCATAGCCCTTGGCCACAAGCCTAGCCTTGTACTTTTCAATCGTACCATCGGGCCTAAGCTTCTTTTTGAACACCCACTTACATCCCAGTGGTTTGCAACCATAGGGACGGTCAGTGATCTCCCATGTCCCATTAGCCATGATGGAATCCATCTCGCTACGGACCGCATCCTTCCAGTAGTCAGCTTCTGGAGAGGCATACGCTTCTGAAATAGAAGTGGGAGTATCATCCACGAGGTACACGAAGAAATCATCACCAAAGGTCTTTGCAGTCCTTTGTCTCTTGCCCCTACCAAGGGTTTCCTCGTCATCCTCCTTGGGATTTTCATCATGTGTTTGTTCATAATATTCCATAGGGATGGCAGGTTCAAGAGTCTCCTCAGATTCCTGTCTAGAAGTGATTTGCATATCTCTCATAGGAAAAATATCCTCAAAGAATGTAGCATCCTTAGACTCCATAATTGTACCGATCTTCTGGTCAGGTACCTCAGATTTCACTACTAGAAATCTATAGCCAACGCTGTTCTTAGCGTAGCCCAAATTAATGCAGTCCACGGTCTTATGTCCAAGCTTACGCTTTTTGGGGATCGACATGTTGACTTTCGCCAAACAGCCCCAAGTGCGCAAGTACGAGAGTGTCGTCCTTCTCTTTGCCCATTTCTCATAGGGAGTGATCTCACTATCCTTTGTCGGAACTTTATTCAGGACATGACATGCCGTCAATATAGCCTCCCCCCACCATGCCTTGGATAAACCCGATGTATCTAACATGGTGTTAACCAAATTAGTTAGAGTACGGTTTTTCCGCTCGGCAACCCCGTTTGACTGGGGTGAATAGGGAGGCGTCCTCTCATGAATAATGCCGTGTTCCGCACAGAAGGAATCAAACTCACTCAAGAAGTACTCTCCACCACGATCTGACCGGACTCGTTTAATTTTCTTTTCAAGTTGATTTTCAACTTCTGCCTTATAGATTTTAAAGTAGTGTAGAGCCTCATCTTTAGTATTTAACAGATACACATAGCAATATCTAGTGGAATCATCTATCAATGTCATGAAGTATCTCTTTCCACCTTTAGTCAACACACCATTCATCTCACAAAGATCAGAATGTATGAGTTCTAATGGTGCCAGGTGTCTCTCCTCCGCGGCCTTATGAGGCTTGCGAGGTTGCTTAGCTTGCACACATGAAAGGCACTTAGAACCTTTTGCTAAAGCGAAACTCGGGATTAAATCCAACTTGGCTAGCCGCGTCATAACACCAAAACTAATGTGACAAAGACGTGAATGCCAAACTTCAGATTCATTAACATTCGAATGAATATGGTTCACGACTTTATTACAAAAATCTGCGAGGGAAAGGTGGAACATCCCTCCGCTCTCATAACCTTTTCCAACAAAGAGTCCATATTTTGTAACAACTAATTTATTAGACTCGAAAACCAACTTAAACCCTTCTCTACATAGAAGGGAGCCACTAACGAGGTTCTTCTTGATGGCGGGGACATGCTGCACGTTCTTCAGCTGCACGATCCTTCCCGAAGTAAACTTCAGATCGACCGTGCCAACACCATGAACAGAAGCACTCGCGCCATTCCCCATCAATACGGACCCGTGACCTGTGACCTGGTAAGAAGTGAACAATGAAATGTCAGCACACACATGAACACCTGCACCTGTGTCCACCCACCAATCGTTGGGTTGAAACACTGAAAAAACAGTAAATAAATTACCGTACCCAGATGCACCATTCTCATTGTTGCCCACAATCATGTTGACAGACTTGGAGTCCTGTCCTGACTTCTTGTACTTGTTTGGGCACTTGTTGGCCCAATGTTCAACCGAACCACAAGTAAAGCAGCCCTCGTCCTTCTTGTTCTTCTTGAAGGTCTTCTTACCCTTCTTCTTAAAGTCGGTATTGTGTTGGACACCGTTCTTTCCCTTGGGCTTGTGGGAGTTGAAGTTCTTCTGGTTCACCATGTTGGCAACAGAAGTCCCTTCGGCCCCTTTTCCGTGCGAGTCTTTTGCCCTCGAATTCTGCTCAACACTCAGATGGCCAATGACATCCTCCACAGAGAATTCACGCCTCTGATGTTTCAGAGTGGTGGCAAAGTTCCTCCAGGAATTAGGGAGCTTAGCAATTATGCAGCCCGCGACAAACTTGCCTGGTAACTCGCACTTGAGAAGCTCAAGTTCCTTAACAATGCATATTATCTCATGAGCCTGCTCCAATACAGGACGGTTTTCAACCATCTTGTAATCGTGGAACTGCTCTATAATATACATCTCGCTCCCTCCATCGGCGGCCCCGAATTTAGATTCGAGCGCCTCCCACAAGTCCTTGGCGACATGCACATGTAAATATGCGTCGACCAGTTTATCTCCGATCACGCTAAGAACTGCTCCGAGAAACACAACGGTAGCCTCCTTGAACGCCTTCTCCTGTTCAGGAGCAATCGTTCCCGTGGAGACACCGGTGACCCAGAACACGTTCATAGCCGTGAGCCATAACGTGGTCTTAGTCTGCCAATGCTTGAAGTATGTATCGGTAAACTTATCCGGTTTCAGTGCAGCGGCAAAACCACTTGCCGAGAAATTCCTACACATAATAGGTTTTTGGATTGTTGAGTAAATAGGCAATTTCTCGATTAAATTAATCCATGAGTAAATCACTAGCATGGCATTGACTAAGTTGATGACGTACTGACTCTGATCTAAACATGCACGTACAAAGCAAACAGTAGACAAATCTACACATACTGCTAGTACTGCTAATATGAAAATAATCAGGAGCGGGATAAACGAGTTATACCCTCCAGTAGGCCACGCAGAGGCCGCGGCTTTGGTGGCAGCAGCGGCGTCCTCGGCGACCTTCTTGTCGGCTTCAGCTTTCTCGGCGGCGGCATGGTCGGCGTCGGTGGACATGGTGATGATGAAGGCGACGCGGACGTAGAGGAAGTAGACGATCGGAAGCGAGCAGTCGCGTAATCGCTGCCCAAAAGCCTATTCGCCCCTCACCCCGTACAGGAACCAGAAGGGCGTGGTTTCGGAGACCTGCTCTCCCGTCGACCGTGTACGTGGCGGACGGGATGGAGTCACCGGCGGCAGCAGCAGCAAAGGAACGACGGTGGGCGTGCGCGTGAGCAGATGTGATCTGTTCGTGGCGGCTAGGGTTAGGAGACACCGCATACTTATAGGCGCAGCCGCGTGGAGAGACGTGGGCTCGACCCACGTCCGAGTCCGTGACAGCCCATGATCCGACGTCTCAGATCGTGGCCCAGCTGTCAGAAAACTCTCCGTTAGTGACTGGCAAAAATAAGCGCGTAGGTGTGAGCTCGGCTCGGCTCAATCCCGCAACCCGCGGCGCGTCGTGACGAGGCGTGGCGTGGCGAGGCGGGCGGCGGAGGAGGAGTGCGCGAGGGCCTCTTCTCTTCTCAAGCTCCAATAGCATGTAGAAGAGAAACCCTTATAAACCACTCCAACTCTCCTTCCACTTCCGGGGTGGGACTAAACTTCCCACCACACCTAGTGCCATATAACCCACATGGGCCCTTAGAGATTTTTCAGAAATTGCAATATGGGCCTAGAGCCCATCTCAGATTTCAGCAATCCCCCACCAGATCTCGAGGGCCCATTGTGTCCTCTGTTCCAATTGCTGTTTCGATATACCAGTGTTTCAGTAAAGACCTGTTAAGGTTGAACTTCACCTAGAACAAGTGGCTACATTCCTTCACAACTGAACAATGGACTATGCCTTGAATTGTCAGTTTGGCGTAAAGAAGTTTCACTACATGTCTTACTAGTACTAGGCTGCCGAAGGCTGACCCCTCGGGTGGAGCATATAAGTCACACTCCTGGCCTATTCATGAGCTTACTAGAGATCACCCCAATCTCATAGACTGTGACCAGCAGTCGGGCTCATATAGGTGTGTTCCTCCAAAGATCGCTCTGTAGGATAGCATCTTGCTTTTATAAGCTTTGGAACACATTGAGACCGTAGTCATCCTACCATACAGTATCGAGAGTATTGCATCTCCAACGGAGTGGGTTAGTATAGTTACTCTCCTCAGTTCACCACTGGCTTGTTTTCCCAGGTCCTAGTTCATGGGATCTCCGATCATATAGGTTGGGTTACCACCATGGCAACTCATGTGGGTCTCATACCCATCTCCCTCGATGCATTATCTATCACAACACGTGATAGCCCTTTTGTAAAGGGATCTGCCAGATTCTTAGCCGTATGGACATAGTCCAACGCTATCACTCCGGAGTTTCTTAATTTTCTGACAGCTTTTAATCTCATTCTTATGTGTTTGGTGGACTTCATATTGTCCTTTGAACTCTTCACCTTGGTGATGACAGTCTGATTGTCACAGTTCATAAGGATAGCCGGAACCGGTTTATCAACCAATGGCAAGTCCATCAAAAGATCTCGAAGCCATCTCGCTTCAACACCAGATGTGTCTAATGCCGTTAATTCCGCTTCCATTGTCGATCTCGTTAAGATCGTTTGCTTGCAAGACTTCCAGGAAATAGCGCCACCTCCAAGAGTAAACATATACCCAGTTGTGGCCTTCATCTCATCAGCATCAGAGATCCAATTCGCATCACTATACCCTTCAAGTACCGACGGGTATCCGGTATAGTGAAGTCCATAGTTCATAGTACCTTTCAGATAGCGCATAACTCTCTCAACAGCATGTCAATGTACATCACCCGGTTTGGAAACAAACCGGCTCAGTTTGCTCACAGCAAACGCGATGTCAGGCCTCGTTGCGCTCGCTAGGTACATCAGTGAACCAATGATTTGAGAGTATCTCAATTGATCTTTAGCCATGCCTTTGGACTTTCGAATCAATACGCTAGGATCATATGGTGTTTGAGATGGTGTGCAGTCCGAATATCCAAAACGACTCAACACCTTCTCAACGTAATGGGATTGCAGAAGTGTGATCCCACCCTCATTATCTCTCAGTAGCTTGATGTTCAAGATAACATCAGCCACACCAAGGTCTTTCATCTCAAAGTTCTGAGATAGAAACGATTTGACCTCCTCAATGACTTTGAGGTTTGTTCCGAATATCAGTATGTCATCAACATACAAGCACAGTATAACTCCTTCGCCCCCACCATGGCGATAGTATACACATTTGTCAGCCTCATTAACAATGAAACCAACAGATGTCAGAGTTGTATTAAACTTATCATGCCATTGCTTAGGTGCTTGTTTCAGGCCATATAAAGATTTTATCAACCTACACACCTTTCTTTCCCGACCATCTATCACAAAGCCATCAGGCTGTTGCATGTAGATTTCCTCCTTTAGCTCTCCATTTAGAAAAGCCGTCTTAACATCCATCTGATGGACGAGAAGACCATGTGAGGCCGCCAACGAGAGTAATACTCGAATGGTGGTCAGTCTAGCCACAGGTGAATAAGTATCAAAGAAATCTTCCTCTTCTTGCTGGTCATAGCCCTTGGCCACAAGCCTAGCCTTGTACTTTTCAATCGTACCATCGGGCCTAAGCTTCTTTTTGAACACCCACTTACATCCCAGTGGTTTGCAACCATAGGGACGGTCAGTGATCTCCCATGTCCCATTAGCCATGATGGAATCCATCTCGCTACGGACCGCATCCTTCCAGTAGTCAGCTTCTGGAGAGGCATACGCTTCTGAAATAGAAGTGGGAGTATCATCCACGAGGTACACGAAGAAATCATCACCAAAGGTCTTTGCAGTCCTTTGTCTCTTGCCCCTACCAAGGGTTTCCTCGTCATCCTCCTCGGGATTTTCATCATGTGTTTGTTCATAATATTCCATAGGGATGGCAGGTTCAGGAGTCTCCTCAGATTCCTGTCTAGAAGTGCTTTGCATATCTCTCATAGGAAAAATATCCTCAAAGAATGTAGCATCCTTAGACTCCATAATTGTACCGATCTTCTGGTCAGGTACCTCCGATCACGCTAAGAACTGCTCCGAGAAACACAACGGTAGCCTCCTTGAACGCCTTCTCCTGTTCAGGAGCAATCGTTCCCGTGGAGACACCGGTGACCCAGAACACGTTCATAGCCGTGAGCCATAACGTGGTCTTAGTCTGCCAACGCTTGAAGTATGTACCGGTAAACTTATCCGGTTTCAGTGCAGCGGCAAAGCCACTTGCCGAGAAATTCCTACACATAATAGGTTTTTGGATTGTTGAGTAAATAGGCAATTTCTCGATTAAATTAATCCATGAGTAAATCACTAGCATGGCATTGACTAAGTTGATGACGTACTGACTCTGATCTAAACATGCACGTACTAAGCAAACAGTAGACAAATCTACACATACTGCTAGTACTGCTAATATGAAAATAATCAGGAGCGGGATAAACGAGTTATACCCTCCAGTAGGCCACGCAGAGGCCGCGGCTTTGGTGGTAGCAGCGGCGTCCTCGGCGACCTTCTTGTCGGCTTCAGCTTTCTCGGCGGCGGCACGGTCGGCGTCGGTGGACATGGTGATGACGAATGCGACGCGGACGTAGAGGAAGTAGACGATCGGAAGCGAGGAGTCGCGTAATCGCTGCCCAAAAACCTATTCGCCCCTCACCCCGTACAGGAACCAGAAGGGCGTGGTTTCGGAGACCTGCTCTCCCGTCGACCGTGTACGTGGCGGACGGGATGGAGTCACCGGCGGCAGCAGCAGCAAAGGAACGACGGTGGGCGTGCGCGTGAGCAGATGTGATCTGTTCGTGGCGGCTAGGGTTAGGAGACACCGCATACTTATAGGCGCAGCCGCGTGGAGAGACGTGGGCTCGACCCACGTCCGAGTCCGTGACAGCCCACGATCCGACGTCTCAGATCGTGGCCCAGCTGTCAGAAAACTCTCGGTTAGTGACTGGCAAAAATAAGCGCGTAGGTGTGAGCTCGGCTCGGCTCAATCCCGCAACCCGCGGCGCGTCGTGACGAGGCGTGGCGTGGCGAGGCGGGCGGCGGAGGAGGACTGCGCGAGGGCCTCTTCTCTTCTCAAGCTCCAATAGCATGTAGAAGAGAAACCCTTATAAACCACTCCAACTCTCCTTCCACTTCCGGGGTGGGACTAAACTTCCCACCACACCTAGTGCCATATAACCCACATGGGCCCTTAGAGATTTTTCAGAAATTGCAATATGGGCCTAGAGCCCATCTCAGATTTCAGCAATCCCCCACCAGATCTCGAGGGCCCATTGTGTCCTCTGTTCCAATTGCTGTTTCGATATACCAGTGTTTCAGTAAAGACCTGTTAAGGTTGAACTTCACCTAGAACAAGTGGCTACACTCCTTCACAACTGAACAATGGACTATGCCTTGAATTGTCAGTTTGGCGTAAAGAAGTTTCACTACATGTCTTACTAGTACTAGGCTGCCGAAGGCTGACCCCTCGGATGGAGCATATAAGTCACACTCCTGGCCTATTCATGAGCTTACTAGAGATCACCCCAATCTCATAGACTGTGACCAGCAGTCGGGCTCATATAGGTGTGTTCCTCCAAAGATCGCTCTGTAGGATATCATCTTGCTTTTATAAGCTTTGGAACACATTGAGACCGTAGTCATCCTACCATACAGTATCGAGAGTATTGCATCTCCAACGGAGTGGGTTAGTATAGTTACTCTCCTCAGTTCACCACTGGCTTGTTTTCCCAGGTCCTAGTTCACGGGATCTCCGATCATATAGGTTGGGTTACCACCATGGCAACTCATGTGGGTCTCATACCCATCTCCCTCGATGCATTATCTATCACAACACGTGATAGCCCTTTTGTAAAGGGATCTGCCAGATTCTTAGCCGTATGGACATAGTCCAACGCTATCACTCCGGAGTTTCTTAATTTTCTGACAGCTTTTAATCTCATTCTTATGTGTTTGGTGGACTTCATATTGTCCTTTGAACTCTTCACCTTGGTGATGACAGTCTGATTGTCACAGTTCATAAGGATAGCCGGAACCGGTTTATCAACCAATGGCAAGTCCATCAAAAGATCTCGAAGCCATCTCGCTTCAACACCAGATGTGTCTAATGCCGTTAATTCCGCTTCCATTGTCGATCTCATTAAGATCGTTTGCTTGCAAGACTTCCAGGAAACAGCGCCAACTCCAAGAGTAAACATATACCCAGTTGTGGCCTTCATCTCATCAGCATCAGAGATCCAATTCGCATCACTATACCCTTCAAGTACCGACGGGTATCCGGTATAGTGAAGTCCATAGTTCATAGTACCTTTCAGATAGCGCATAACTCTCTCAACAGCATGCCAATGTACATCACCCGGTTTGGAAACAAACCGGCTCAGTTTGCTCACAGCAAACGCGATGTCAGGCCTCGTTGCGCTCGCTAGGTACATCAGTGAACCAATGATTTGAGAGTATCTCAATTGATCTTTAGCCATGCCTTTGGACTTTCGAATCAATACTCTAGGATCATATGGTGTTTGAGATGGTGTGCAGTCCGAATATCCAAAACGACTCAACACCTTCTCAACGTAATGGGATTGCAGAAGTGTGATCCCACCCTCATTATCTCTCAGTAGCTTGATGTTCAAGATAACATCAGCCACACCAAGGTCTTTCATCTCAAAGTTCTGAGATAGAAACGATTTGACCTCCTCAATGACTTTGAGGTTTGTTCCGAATATCAGTATGTCATCAACATACAAGCACAGTATAACTCCTTCGCCCCCACCATGGCGATAGTATACACATTTGTCAGCCTCATTAACAACGAAACCAACAGATGTCAGAGTTGTATTAAACTTATCATGCCATTGCTTAGGTGCTTGTTTCAGGCCATATAAAGATTTTATCAACCTACACACCTTTCTTTCCTGACCATCTATCACAAAGCCATCAGGCTGTTGCATGTAGATTTCCTCCTTTAGCTCTCCATTTAGAAAAGCCGTCTTAACATCCATCTGATGGACGAGAAGACCATGTGAGGCCGCCAACGAGAGTAATACTCGAATGGTGGTCAGTCTAGCCACAGGTGAATAAGTATCAAAGAAATCTTCCTCTTCTTGCTGGTCATAGCCCTTGGCCACAAGCCTAGCCTTGTACTTTTCAATCGTACCATCGGGCCTAAGCTTCTTTTTGAACACCCACTTACATCCCAGCGGTTTGCAACCATAGGGACGGTCAGTGATCTCCCATGTCCCGTTAGCCATGATGGAATCCATCTCGCTACGGACCGCATCCTTCCAGTAGTCAGCTTCTGGAGAGGCATACGCTTCTGAAATAGAAGTGGGAGTATCATCCACGAGGTACACGAAGAAATCATCACCAAAGGTCTTTGCAGTCCTTTGTCTCTTGCCCCTACCAAGGGTTTCCTCGTCATCCTCCTCGGGATTTTCATCATGTGTTTGTTCATAATATTCCATAGGGATGGCAGGTTCAGGAGTCTCCTCAGATTCCTGTCTAGAAGTGCTTTGCATATCTCTCATAGGAAAAATATCCTCAAAGAATGTAGCATCCTTAGACTCCATAATTGTACCGATCTTCTGGTCAGGTACCTCAGATTTCACTACTAGAAATCTATAGCCAACGCTGTTCTTAGCGTAGCCCAAATTAATGCAGTCCACGGTCTTATGTCCAAGCTTACGCTTTTTGGGGATCGACACGTTGACTTTCGCCAAACAGCCCCGAGTGCGCAAGTACGAGAGTGTCGTCCTTCTCTTTGCCCATTTCTCATAGGGAGTGATCTCACTATCCTTTGTCGGAACTTTATTCAGGACATGACATGCCGTCAATATAGCCTCCCCCCACCATGCCTTGGATAAACCCGATGTATCTAACATGGCGTTAACCAAATCAGTTAGAGTACGGTTTTTCCGCTCGGCAACCCCGTTTGACTGGGGTGAATAGGGAGGCATCCTCTCATGAATAATGCCGTGTTCCGCATAGAAGGAATCAAACTCACTCGAGAAGTACTCTCCACCACGATCTGACCGGACTCGTTTAATTTTCTTTTCAAGTTGATTTTCAACTTCTGCCTTATAGATTTTAAAGTAGTGTAGAGCCTCATCTTTAGTATTTAACAGATACACATAGCAATATCTAGTGGAATCATCTATCAATGTCATGAAGTATCTCTTTCCACCTTTAGTCAACACACCATTCATCTCACAAAGATCAGAATGTATGAGTTCTAATGGTGCCAGGTGTCTCTCCTCCGCGGCCTTATGAGGCTTGCGAGGTTGCTTAGCTTGCACACATGAAAGGCACTTAGAACCTTTGGCTAAAGTGAAACTCGGGATTAAATCCAACTTGGCTAGCCGCGTCATAACACCAAAACTAATGTGACAAAGACGTGAATGCCAAACTTCAGATTCATTAACATTCGAATGAATATGGTTCACGACTTTATTACAAA
>NW_025229034.1:0-4906 GCF_018294505.1 Triticum aestivum
ACCCCTAGCACAACGTATTGCCGCATCTTGCTTTGTGTTACATTTGATTGCTCTGTTATTTATTGTGTCCCCCCTTCGTTACTCCTTTCCGATAGACTTCGAGACCGCTGCCGATGTCCGTGTGTTCGACTACATCTTAGATGACCCCTCCTTCTTGCCAGAGAAATCAGGTAAGCCCCCCCTTGATCACCAGATATCGCCTACTCTTCTCTCTACTGCTTGCATTAGAGTAGTGTGGCATGCTACTGCTTTTCGCTAATCCTATCCTGATGCATAGCCTGTCATTGTTGCTACAGTTATTGATACCTTACCTGCAATCCTAAATGCTTAGTATAGGATGCTAGTTTATCATCAGTGGCCCTGCATTCTTGTCTATCTGCCATGCTATACTATCAGGCCGTGATCACTCGGGAGGTGATCGTGGGAATATATTTATATACATAATATATGATACCTGTGGTGACTAAAGTCGGGTCGGCTCGTAGAGTACCCGCGAGTGATTCACGGATTGGGTCCGAAAGTACGTTTGTCCCGATGGCCCTCTGAGTGGATCTTTGTGGCGGAGCGACAGGGCAGGTTGAGACAACCTAGGAGAGAGGTGGCCTGGCCTTGGTCAGCGTCCACGATTATTTCAAAATAACACGCTTAACAAGATCTGGGTATTTGATCTGAGTCTAGCCACTAGCCTATACACACTAACAAACTACGCGGGAATAGTTACGGGCACTCGACGTCGTGGTATCAGCCGAAGCCTTCTTGACATCAGCGACTGAGCGGCGCGCGCCGGGTTGGACTGGAACGCCTACTCTTGTATAAGGGAGGCTAGGTCTGCTCGTCGGCCGCGTACGCAACGTGCAGGTATGCAATGGGAGATGGGCCCAGACCCCTGCACCATAGGATTTAGACCGGCGTGCTGACCTCTCTGTTGTGCCTAGGTGGGGATGCGACGTGTTGATCTTCCGAGGCCGGGCATGACCCAGGGAAGTGTGTTCGGCCAAAGGGGATCGAGCGTGTTGGGAAATGTGGTGCACCCCTGCAGGGAAGTTGATCTATTCGAATAGCTGTGTCCCTCGGTAAAATGACGACCCAAAGTTGTACCTTGACCTTATGACAACTAGAACCAGATGCTTAATAAAACACACCCTTCCAAGTGCCAGATACAACCGGTGATCGCTCTCTCACGGGGTGACGAGGGGAGGATCATCGGGTAGGATTATGCTATGTGATGATACTTGGTGAACTTACCATCTACTCTCTTCTACATGCTGCAAGATGGAGGTTGCCAGAAGCATAGTCTTCGATAGGACTAGATATTCCCCCTTATTCTGGCATTCTGTAGTTCAGTCCACATATGCTACCCTTCTCCATTTGATACCAATGCATACATATGAAGTGTAGCTTCTTGCTTGAGAGTACTTTGGATGAGTACTCACGGTTGCTTTGCTCCCCCCTTTTCCCCCTTTCGATACCGATAGTTGCGACCAGACGATGGAGTTCAGGAGCCAGATGCCACCGTCTATGACAACTCCTACTACACTGACGGTGCCTACTACTATGTACAAGCCGCTGACGACGACCAGGAGTAGTTTAGGAGGATCCCAGGCAAGAGGCATGCGCCTCTTTCGATATGTATCCCAGTTTGTGCTAGCCTTCTTAAGGAAAACTTGTTTAAGTTATGTTTGTACTCAGATATTGTTGCTTCCGCTGACTCGTCTATGATCGAGCTCTTGTATTCGAGCCCTCGAGGCCCCTGGCTTGTAATATAAAGCTTGTATTAATTTATTTTGTGTTTAGAGTTGTGTTGTGATATCTTCCCGTGAGTCCTTGATCTTGATCGTACACATTTGCGTGAATGATTAGTGTATGATTGAATCAGGGGCGTCACAAGTTGGTATCAGAGCTGACTACCTGTAGGAATCCCCCTTCCAAACTCCTTGGCCGAAGTTGAGTCTAGTCGATGAAAACTGTTTTACTAACATGGTTGTGTGTCTTACGGGCCCACGTCACCATTGGGTGGTATTAGGATCTTTTACTCCTCGTCTATACTCTGGGACTCTGATCTCTCACCTATTCGGGTTAAATGATTTGCTAACCCCAACTCTAGGTTCTCGTAAATACTTTCTCTCGGAGAGCCCCTCGGTCCGAACGATCGACTGCTTCAACAGAAGATTCTGACAATACTCTCAGATGTTCTCCCAAGACTTGTGCCATCGCTTTTGCAATTCCATTCCATCGATAAACCCTTTGGATAACCACATACACTTTCCATTCATTTAATCATCCCCTGTTGATCTTGTTATCACAAGATACCTTGAAATTCTCTCTATTGTTGTTCCAAGAATACTGTGCGCCTACTGCCTTTGTGACGCCCCGAGTCTGATGCGCCAGGTGTCTTCCAGTTATTCGTTGTCTTTGCCATGTCATTCGCTTGTGTTTTGCATTTTACCATGTCATCATGTGCATTACATCATCATCTTTTCAAAACTTACATCCGTCCAGGTCTCCCCGTCCTCTCCGTTGTCCGTTCTGAGCCCAACCACACTCGCACGCGCCCGCGGCATGTCCGAAATATTATTTTATAAGTGGCCAGAAAATGTTCTTGGAATGGGTTGAAAGTTGGCATGTGGTGTTGTTATAGTGTAGATAGGCCGTCTGCCAAATTTCATCGCATTTGGAGCCCGTTTGACGCCCCAACGATTAACTATAGCGGCATTATAGCCGGTCTTCTCGTCGGATGTTTTCAGTCTCCGAAAACTGTTCCCGGGTTTTCCCTCTCTTTCCTCCCAAGACCGTCTACATGGCCCACTACCAACCGCCAGGCCCAACCTAACCTCTCTCGTCAGCCCGTGGCCCTCCTCACGCGCGTGTCCGAAAGCTGTCCCGGACCCGACCCGGACTGTCGTTACCGTTGGGTCCGGATCATCCCCAAACGTCTACAAAACATCTCTGTTTTGTTAATTGGGCTCCCTAACTATTTTCTCGGACTGTCTGATTTCAATCGGAGGGACTAGATCACCCCTAACCTAATCCACCTGCTGCTATATAAGAAGCCTAACCCTAGATTTTAGGCAGGCTGTCCCATCCATCTCATCGCCGCCGCCACTACACCGAATCCCCCTCGGGATCTCCCCTGCCCGATCCACCGCGCATTCAGCCACCACCGAATAGAGCAGCGGCCAATCATCTCTGTCCCATCCATCCCTCCTTCCGATTCAACCAGCTCCTCCCGATCCACCGGCCAACCATCATCAACTCCTCCTCCTTGCCTCGATCCAGCCCACAAGAGAGGAGCTCCTCCTCTGTTTTCTCCTCGAGCCCGCAGCAACAGCGCAGCGCCCGAGCGCACCTCACCTCGCCGGACTTGCTGGACCCCTCCTCCTCGCGATGTCGCCTCCCTGATAGCACCACCAGGCCGTCCCTCTCCTTGCCTTCGCGCTTTCATCCATCTCTGGTTTCTCCCTTTCTCACATCTCTCTCTCTCTCTCTCTCTCTCTCTCTCTTAGGAACCCCACGCCGTGGATGGGTGAGCCCCGCGCCGAGCTCCTCAAGTCCTACTGCAGCAGCAGGAGCTTCTGCCGCCGCACCATGTTGTCGTTCCTCTGCTTCGTCTCCGTCCAGGACCACCTCGAGCCACCACAGTAGGTGGACCTCCGCATCCGGCCACGCCGCCGGCAAGCAATGCCTCCTCCGCCTCGCCAAGTCCCTGAGCCGTCAAGTCCGCAGGAGCCAAGCTCGCCGACGGCTTCCTCCAGGTCCAGCCGGAATCCTCCAGCCATGACCCTTCCCGACCGGATCTCGTGTTGTTGCCGTCCCTGCGCCTCGAGCCCCAACGTCGGCGAGCCATCACCCCACCACCCTTGCCCATTCCCGACCGACATCGCCCTGAACCTGTCGCCGCCGCTTTCCTTCAGAACGAGCAGAGCAGCTCGCCCGCCCCGCTCGATCGGTTGATCGCAGCCTCGCGCGTGGGCCAGATCCACAGCAGGCCCAGCAACCGGCCACCTCCACCGTCCGGCCCAAGGCCCAATGTGAGCACCAAATCCAGCCCTCCTCTCTGTTGGGCCAGACGGATTCGGTCCATTATGTTTTTTTTCAGTTCTGGAGGTTTTTCCTATTTATCCAGAGATGTCAGTTTTACATAAAGACCCTGATGTTCTTACATTTAATATCTCACAAACTATGCATCACATGTAAAAACTTTATATATGAAATATGACTAGAATTTCATCTAGTTTAATAATATCTAACTTTCAATCATGTTTGACATGTTTAAAATGATGTTTGCTTTAATTTGCTTAAATAACATGCTAAAATGATTTAATTCATAACTAATTAACCGTAGCTCAAATTTAAATAATCTCTATATGTAAATGGGGTAGAAAATTGCCTAGTTTAACATGGTGGCATTGCTTTGCATGTTTAACAACTCTAAAATATGCTTTAGGGCAGAACAGTACCAAATCTAATATATGCTCATGATGATTTCTCCGGACTTGTTGTTTGTTGTTCCGGCCTCATTTAAACTTGCCTAGATAGGTAGTTTTCATTTGCTTCACCTCTTGCCATGTTAATCATCATTTAATATTGTTGGGTACATAAACGAGATCGAACTAAATAACTTAAATGTGGTGTTCCATCAAAATGCAACTTGTTGCATATTGAGCTCCACTTAATTTGTAGGATTGTTTGTGCCTATTGCCATGCCATTCCTCATTAAACCGGACATGCATCATACTTGGTTGTGCATCATGCCATGTTTATGTGGTGGTTGTTTTACTATGTTGTTTGCTTCTTTCCGATGTTGCTTCTTCGGGTTAGTTACGATAATGTCGCGTTTGTGAGGATTCGTTCGACTTCGTCCATTTGTCTTCTTCTTGGACTCGTTCTTTTTCCTTGTGGGATCTCA
>NW_025229034.1:5836-6762 GCF_018294505.1 Triticum aestivum
GCAAGATGAACATACCCTCGAAATCACTTCTATCTTTGCTTGCTAGTTGTTCGCTCTTTTGCTATGCTGCGATACCTACCACTTGCTATATCATGCCTCCCATATTGCCATGTCAAGCCTCTAACCCACCTTTCCTAGCAAACCATTCTTTGTCTATGTTACTGCTTTGCTCAACCCCTCTTATAGCGTTGCTAGTTACAGGTGAAGATGGAGTTTGTTCCTTGTTGGAACATGATTATTGTTGGGATATCATTACTATTATATCTTGTTTACTTTAATGCACTTATATACTTGGTAAAGAGTGGAAGGCTCGGCCTTATGACTGACGTTTTGTTCCACTCTTGCTGCCCTAGTTTCCGTCATACCGGTGTTATGTTCCTTGATTTTGCGTTCCTTACGCGGTTGGGTTATAATGGGAACCCCTTGACAGTTCGCCTATATAATGCACATCGGATGGCTTTGCTAGTCTTGTTTTACCATTGTCGAAATGTCTTGTAACCAGGATTCCGAGTCTGATCGGGTCTTCCTGGGAGAAGGAATATCCTTCATTGACCGTGAGAGCTTGTGATGGGCTAAGTTGGGACACCCCTGCAGGGTTTGAACTTTCGAAAGCCGTGCCTGCGGTTATGGGCAGATGGAATTTGTTAATATCTGGTTGTAGAGAACTTGACACTTAACTTAATTAAAATGAATCAACCGCGTGTGTAGCCGTGATGCTCTCTTCTCGGCGGAGTCCAGGAAGTGAACACGGTTCTTGTGTTATGCTTGGACGTAAGTAGTTTCAGGATCACTTCTTGATGACTTCTAGTTCATGACCGTGCTTCGCTTCTCTTCTCGCTCTTATTTGCGTATGTTAGCCACCATATATGCTTAGTGCTTGCTGCAGATCCCCCTCATCACCCCTTTCTTACCCATAAGCTTAAATA
>NW_025229034.1:6881-7594 GCF_018294505.1 Triticum aestivum
TCTTGATCTCGCGGGTGTGAGATTGCTGAGTCCTCGTGACTCGCAATACTTCCAAAACAGTTGCAGGTGCTGATGATACCAGTGCAGGTGACGCAACTGAGCTCAAGTGGGAGCTTGATGAGGATCTTGATCGTTGTTTTGTTTCGTTTCCTATTGATCAGTAGTGGAGCCCAGTTGGGATGATCGGGGATCTAGCATTTTGGGTTGTCTTCTTTTATTTTGGTTCCGTAGTACGACCTTGATTGTATTCTGGATGATGTATGTTTAACTGGTATTTGTGTGAAGTGGCGATTGTAATCCAACTCTTTATTCCATTTTTATTCAGTACATGGGATTGTGTGAATATTACCCCTCTTGCGACAAACATACCATGCAGCTATGCCTCTAAGTCGTGCCCCGACAAGTGGGAGATATAGCTGCATTGTGGGTGTTACAACCTTACAATTCTCAGCCACATGAATACCCTTACGGATAATTCCTCGCACTTATCGAGTATCCTATCATTCCCAGTTGTTCATGTGTTTCACTAAGGTCTTCAAAATACCATTCGATCTTCCGAAAATCCCGAGCAGCCTATTCGTCTTGAAATTCTTGCCTGCTTGCATTATGGTTAATTCCATATGTCTAGTAGTCCTCGTTGACATCCCTTGTCCTTGCCATTTTGAGCCTAATGAATTATTGTCTGTGAATGCACGCAATCATTAATTGACCCT
>NW_025229034.1:7604-21888 GCF_018294505.1 Triticum aestivum
ACCAATCAAATTGCCATCGATTGTACCCCTAAGGCTATTATACCTATCCTTCCCGAATCAGAGCTTTGCTTCTGAACCCTTGTCTTGGAATTCATAATTCCTTTGCATTTGAGCTTTGAGTTAGTCAGTTGTTTCTATAATCTGATATCCTTGCATTCTTTCTTCCTCTGGTTGAGTACCGATGCTCACATCAGCTCCCTTGTGGACCACCAGACCCTTTGTCAGAAATTTATCCGACAACGTCCTTCATATATAATAAGCTTGTGTGATTTTTCTCGGCTACATAATGCCTTTTGGTAAATCGTGTCTTATGCCTTTGGAGACTTGTATCCTCTGCTTTGTCAACCGTGCTCCACTTTCGAGCTTGTACTAATTACTCCTACAGTTTTTCGTATATGTTCCTAAGATGCCTCGATGGGTTGAACATATGCCTTCCCTAATCTATGTGATTCCAAGAGTTATGCGGGTTATACCCTACTGACGCGCTTCGTCAGATAACTTTTCAACACTAGAACTTCGAAAACGGGAGGTTAATGTAAGGTTATGCATTGAAGAAGTGGGAGTCGACCTTGAACTTTGTGTTCATGCCCATGGACACGATGTAGATCCTATCATGGAAGCTTCTTGTAATAATAATTACTTCCTTGATATAATGTCATATGGTACCGGTGAATTGATCCTTTGCAATCGTGGTTCCGACCATATTTTCTCCTTGATACCATTTCTCAGACAAGTTGAAGTACTTGTCTTCTATGGACCAATACACCAGTCCAACCTTTACTTTGATCTTTCGTCGAGTATTACACTCTGGTATCTCGAGAATATCACGGAACTGCATAACTTCTTATGAGTTCTTCATCAACTATTATTCTCGTCGATTCCATCTTTCCAACGGGTTCTGAGTTGTTAGAACCCCTCAAGGACACCGACAACTAAATCGAGTCTGCAATGCGATTCAACAACTCTTAGTAATCTTCATTGCTTACAAGTTTGTACTTGATCGTGTCATTCCTAGCTGATTGACTACATCATCCTCGTTAGGCTGACTGCTTAACCATTCTACCTATGTCCTTCATCCTCGGGACACAATCCCGACAATGCTCTAAGTTATATCAAACTTTCACCATCATATTGTTTGTCTTGAGAGACAACTCTGAATTCTGAGATGGCATCTTATCTATGGTTATAATATCCTTTTGCTTCGCCATTCCCTTGGCTTCATGTCGTCACCGAGCGATTGCATCTTCGTGGAGCCTCTCGACAAAATTTGTCAAGATCACCATCAGCATTCTGAGCTTTTCCAGGATATCAATCGAACTCATAATGACAAATACCATCCTTGCCCTTGATGATTGGTGTTATCATCGACCCCTTTATTGCCTTCCATTCAACACAAACGTGTACGTGTTTTGTGTTATACCTTGAGATCCTGGCTACCCATCATTTGTTCTTCTTTACCTTGGAGTATTACCATCTTTTATGTCAAGAATGTCATGAGGATTTCAACACCTCTAGAGAATTCTTGATATAAGTGATACTTATCACCATCACCATTCCTTTCCTGGTCACCGTGTTGTTTCTTACCGGAATACCGACATATGGACTGTGATGTGTAATTCCAAAACTTCTAGCAACCTATTGCTTGAAGTAAATGGTTGATAGCTTGATTCTTAGTCTATTGATTATTGGATCACCATTCTAATATTGATCGTGCTACTTAATCCCTACTTCCCGGTGCACTTTCAATCAATGTTTAATTGTGTATGTTTCCTCGAGCATACAACATTATATCATTTGATCTGACAAATGTTACCTCCTTGTTCACATAATTGTGGAAATCCATCTTCATGGAAATCTCAATGAATTGTCGCTGAGTCAATGAGCCACCTCCTCATCCTCTCCTTGGTTTAATGATGAACTCTTGTTTCGGAACTTGCTTCCATAGTTCATTTCCCGAGAACCTTACAATGTCATCTTGTAGATTTGTGTTGCACCTCTTCTTCTCAGGCGTCCCGAGTCTGAGTTATCTTGACACCAATCAGATCTGAATCTCGGTCAGATATGATGGTTGGAACATATTTCCAAGAGTTATAACCTTGGTCTTTATATGACCCGGTAAGGTGATGTGATGCCTAGCACACCTGGCCGGAGGCCCTATTGTTATAGATTTCTTTTTAGCAAGGTTATCCATTCTTCCATGAGGAAATTGTAAGACTTGTTCTATAAGTTGTTCCCAATGGATCCTTTGTATCCAAAGTCTTACCTTTGCTTGAAGACCGTGCCAATGATACCTCAAAGCATGTCTGTGGTACTCCGATTTTCAACAAGAGCATTTGAAGAACAATGCTAAGTTTTCTTTATCATTTATGCTAACACCGTTGTATGGGTCATATCATGAGATCCCTCCCCCTTACCTAAATGGTTATCTATTTCTATCCTGTCATGGATATCATGCTCTACTTGTCCTTGGGAAGGATATATCCCTGAATTATGTGTTTAAACACATTTTCCTTTCCATTTTTCTGTTTAATTTGATGGTCACCTTTTCCTTTCCATTGTTTTGTTTAGCCTTACTAGTGATCATTATGCTCTAAGCAGTATTAATCTCCTGCTTATGTAAACACCTCAGTGTACAATTCTGTTAGCAAGACCCTGTTTCTATTGTTGATGACATTCTGGTAACCACCGATGGATGAGAACCTTGCCTATTGGTCCGCCTCATTTCAACAAGCAAGAAAATGGTTCTCTTCGTCCCTCGCCCTTGGTACCAACGTTGTTGCCAACATAACTGACAGGCTAAGCTCTGGCCTGCCTTGCTATCATGACCGTGCAAGATGTCACTGCTCTTTCTACTTTTAACCCACATGGTGGGCCCATAACCCACAGTTCCACAGGATCGAAACCTGACTCTCCTGTACAACCTATTGCCAAAGTTATTCCTAGAGCTTGACTTTGTATGTAGTTCACGGGACACCTGCTTAGTGATCTATTCTGGTATCAGACGCAATACTTATTCCCATTGCTCTGAACCCCCTTTCACATTTCGTATCAGGCAATGAACGATTACCTATGCGCTTGAAACTTCTACTTTACACCTTCTTACTTTGCTCTCGATAATTTCTTAAGTTTCAATTCGAGAGTTACTTTCCACCACCTTCCCCGATGTTATCGACCAGATAGTCAACTTTGCGGAGGTCCGTTCTCCCGGAATACCCACCCCTTTATTCTTTCGTAAGTACGATGGAGTTCCCAAAGAAAGGATGACAACTTCATCATCATGACCCGAAGCATAGAAATGAAGACATCAACGTAATGGATCTACCGCTTCGAGAAGAGCAACCAAGATCGAGAACGCTCGTTAGAATTTCGTAACCAAATCCCTTTCCCGTCACTTCCCCTCTTAAATCTCTGGACGAGATTTCTTGTAGTAGAGGAGATTTGTGACGCCCAGATAATTAAGCTAAAGTAACCCTCTACTAATGATGCCACATCACCTTGATTACTATTGCTAATCTCGCATTAATTCGAAACCCATTCAACTTCAAATTCAAAATTAAGCAAAAAATAAAAGTTTTCAAATATTAAAACTAAAATGTTCGGAGTGAGCCAAATGATGCATAGGTAATTATAATGGAGAAACCACATTTTAATAAATTCTTCAAATATTCAAATGATAATAAAACAATAGTAAAAACTATTATTTAAATACTTTTAAATAATAAATAATTACAAAAATGTTTTATTTAGGTGCCAAAATTATTGTGGCATAGGTATTTTTAGTAATGCAATTTTTGGGTGTTAGTAATATATTTTACAAACAAAAATAAATTGGGAAATAAAATAAAGACAATAAAAGAATAATAAACAAAAATAGAAAAGGAGAAGAAGAAAGTAACAAAAGGGGGAAAAGCAAAACCCCTCTCACTGGGCTTCAGCCCAGCAGGCCACCAGGCCGCCTGGCCGGCCCACTCCCACACCCCTCCCTGGCCTATATGGCCCGGCTCCCCCGACCTAGCCCTAGCCCAAACCCCACTCCCCCACGATCCTCCTCGTTTCCCCACTCCCTCCCCACGATTCTGGATCGAGGCACGGTGCCCCGACCCCGACGCCCGATCCCGCGCCTGCACCGCCGGCGCCCATCCCCGGCGCGACCCCAGCTGCGTCGCACCGTCGCCGCTCACCAACACCCGTTGCCGGCGCTGCCCCGTCCTCACCTCCTCCCGACTGGCGCCCAGTGCTCGGCCCCCCACCCCGTCGCCGCTCGACGCCACCGCCACCGGGTCGCCCGCTACCTTGCCGTCGTCGCCTCCCCGCCGGACTGCGTCGTCCCCGTCTTCCTCCTTGATCCCCACTACCCCGGACCCTACACCCCCCGTGAGATTCCTCTCCTCCGGTCCCCGTGCTCGCCATTCCCGGCCTGCACCCGCTAGCTCCCGCCGCGTCCCGCCGTGCTCCTCTACTGTCACCCGAGCTCCGTGCCGCCGTGTCGCCCGTTCGCCTCCCCCCACGCGCCCAGGCACGCCATGCAGCCATCGCTCGCTGCAGCCATTCGTCGCTGTCGCGGCGACCGCCCCGCTCTACTCCTGTTGCCCTGCTTCCCCTCGCTCGCACAGCCTCGCGGCCACGCCCCTGCTGCTGCTGCTCTACTGCCGTTGCTGCGCTGCCCTCTCTGTCGCGGCGCTAGCCGCCTCCCCGCATCCCGCTCCGGCCGACGCCCCATGGCCCCGCGCCTCAGCTCCGCCCTCTCCTCCTCCCGCGCGCCATTGGCCACGCCGGCGCCATCCCTCACCTTCGCCCGCCGTCGCCTCGGCAGGCCACGCCGGCGCGCCCCTGCGTCCGGGTGACGCCGCGCTCGAGTTCGCCCCATCAAGCGCCCGTGCCCGCGCCCAATAGCCTAACCCGCTATGGCCTATGGGCCTTTGACAGGCGGGGCCCAGCCCCTGAGAACGTTTTACAAAAAAAGAGATTTTAAAAATAATAATTAAAATTTCAATTGAAATAAAACAAATAAATAATTAAAATAATTAATCAATTAATTAAAGAATTAAATAACTTAATTAATCCTGATTAGATTAGCCTAATTAATTATTTAACCTAACTAATCTGTTAATTAAACTAATTTTATTTGGTTAATTAGTTAACAGAGTATGACGAACGGGACCCACACACTAGTTTGACCGGTCAACGGTCGCAGTTGACTGCTGACGTCATGCTGACGATATGATGACTTCAGCAAACACTATTCTGGACAATGTTGTATTAAAATAATTAAAAAAATCCTAAAAATGATTTAAATCTTTAAAAATTAATATAAAATAAATCGTAGCTCGGATGAAAAAACTTTATATATGAAAGTTGCTCAGAACGACGAGACGAATCCGGATTCGCAGACCGTTCGTCCGCCACGCATCCCTAGCATAGTGACGACCCACAAGTATAGGGGATCTATCATAGTCCTTTCGAAGAGTAAGAGTGTCGAACCCAACGAGGAGCAGAAGGAAATTATAAGCGGTTTTTAGCAAGGTATTCTTTGCAAGCACTGAAATAGTAGGTAACATATAGTTTTCTGATAGGATAATTTGCAACGAGTAACAAGTAACAAAAGTAAATAAAGTGCAGCAAGGTGGCCCAATCCCTTTTGTAGCAAAGGACAAGCCTGGACAAACTCTTATATGATGTAAAGCGCTCCTGAGGACACATGGGAATATCGCCAAGCTAGTTTTCATCACGTTCATATGATTCGCGTTCGGTACTTTGATAATTTGGTATGTGGGTGGGCCGGTGCTTGGGTACTGTCCTTACTTGGACAAGCATCCCACTTATGATTAACCTCTATTGCAAGCATCCGCAACTACAACAAAAGTATTAAGGTAAACCTAACCATAGCATGAAACATATGGATCCAAATCAGCCCGTTACGATGCAACGCATAAACTAGGGTTTAAGTTTCTGTCACTCTAGCAACCCATCATCTACTTATTACTTCCCAATGCCTTCCTCTAGGCCCAAATAATGGTGAAGTGTCATGTAGTCGACGTTCACATAACACCACTAGAGGAGAGACAACATACATCTCATCAAAATATCGAACGAATACCAAATTCACATGACTACTAATAGCAAGACTTCTCCCATGTCCTCAGGAACAAACGCAACTACTCACAAAGCATATTCATGTTCATAATCAGAGGGGTATTAATATGCATATAGGATCTGAACATATGATCTTCCACCAAATAAACCAACTAGCATCAATTACAAAGAGTAATTAACACTACTAGCAACCCACAGGTACCAATCCTGGGCTTAGAGACAAGAATTGGATACAAGAGATGAACTAGGGTTTTGAGAGGAGATGATGCTGGTGAAGATGTTGATGGAGATTGCCCTCTCCTGATGAGAGGAGCGTTGGTGATGATGATGGCGATGATTTCCCCCTCCTGGAGGGAAGTTTCCCCGGCAGAATAGCTCCCGCCAGAGCCCTAGATTGGTTCCGCCAAGGTTCCGCCTCGTGGCATCAGAGTCTCATCTGGAAAGATGGCTTATGATCTTTTTCCTCATCGAAAGACTCCATATAGCAGAAGATGGCCATCGGAGGGCCACCAGGGGGCCCACGAGGTAGGGGGCGCGCCCCCACCCTCGTGCGCAGGGTGTGGCCCCCCGGTGAACTTCCTGCGCTCAGTATTTTTTATATATTCTGAAATTGACTTCCGTGAAGTTTCAGGACTTTTGGAGTTGTGCAGAATAGGTCTCCAATATTTGCTGCTTTTCCAGCCCAGAATCCCAGCTGCCGGCATTCTCCCTCTTTATGTAAACCTTGTAAAATAAGAGAGAATAGGCATAAGTATTGTGGCATAATGTGTAATAACAACCCATAATGCAATAAATATCGATATAAAAGCATGATGGAAAATGGACGTATCAACTCCCCCAAGCTTAGACCTCACTTGTCCTCAAGCGAAAGCCGAAATCGAAAAATATGTCCACATGTTTAGAGATAGAGGTGTCGATAAAAATAAAATATGGACATGTGGGCATCATGATCATTCTTAGAACAACAACTTATATAATTATTGTCATATGATCTCTTATGCTAGAGTAATAATTCAATCACAACTTCAAGTATGAATAATAAACTTCATTGAAAACTAACAAACTATAATCTAAGTCATTGGAGCAATTGCAATTTATCATAACATAGGAAAGAGTCAACAAAAGAGCTTTTCAACAAGTCCACATACTCAACTATCATATGGTCTTTCATAATTGCTAACACTCACGCAATACTTATGGGTATGGAGTTTTAATCGGACACAGAGAAAGATAGGGGCTTATAGTTTTGCCTCCCAACGTTTTACCTCAAGGGTAATGTCAACCATAATAGTTCATGAAAACTCACATCCAATTAGCCATATATACTAGGATCTTCCCAAGATGTTGTGCTTGCCAAAAGATAAAATGTAAAAAGGAAGGGTGAAGATCACCGTGACTCTTATGCAAGGTAGGAGATAAAATTAAAAGATAGGCCCTTCGCAGAGGGAAGCAGAGGTTGTCATGCGCTTTTATGGTTGGATGCACAAAATCTTAATGCGAAAGAACGTCACTTTATATTGCCACTTGTGATATGGACCTTTATTATGCAGTCCATCGTTCTTCCATATCACAAGATCGTATAAAGTTTATTTTCTCCCACACTAATAAGTCATACATATTTAGGAGCAATTTTTATTGCTTGCACCAATGACAACTTACTTGAAAGATCTTATTCAATCCGTAGGTAGGTATGGTGGACTCTCATGGCAAAACTGGTTTAAGGGTGTTTGGAAGCACAAGTAGTATCTCTACTTGGTGCAAAGAATTTTGCTAGCATGAGGGGGAAAGGCAAGCTCAATTATGCTGGGTGATCCAAGACAATATAATTTATCTCAGATGCAAGAAAACATAACCCATTACGTTGTCTTCCTTGTCCAATGTCAACTCTTTAGCATGTCATATTTTAATGAGTGCTCACAATCATAAAAGATGTCCAAGATAGTATATTTATATGTGAAGACCTCTCTTTCTTTATTACTTCCTATTAATTGCAACGATGACCAAAACTATGTTTGTCACCTCTCAACAACTTTTATTCATCATACCTTTTCTTTGTGAGCTCATTACTCTCCATAAGATCCATATGATCTCTTTGTTTCTCTTTATTTCTTTCTCTTTTATTTTATTCTTAAGATCATGGCAAAATAATCAGGCCCTTGACTCAACACTAATCTTTATTATATATAGCTCACGGACTCGGTTACATAGAAAGATCATAAAGCAAAACTCACAACTAGATCATACTAAAAGCTTTTATTCTACTAGATCAAGACATTATCAAAAGGATCGAACTAAGAAAAGAGGTAAAGATAAAAGTGATGGTAATACGATACCGGGGCACTCCCCCAAGCTTGGCAGTTGCCAAGGGGAGTGCCCATACCAGATACTCAGTTCTTCTTTGTTGGTGAAGAAGGTGATGGTTTTGTTGATGGCGTAGGCTTGTCGTCCTTCTTCCAAGGCATAGGCTCACCATCATAGAAGGATGATCGAGTCTCCTGAAACCTCAAATCTGCAGCCAAACTCATCCTCTTGAATCTATATTCATACTCATAGTTTTAATTTTGCAGGTCATAGATCTAGGCTTGGAGGTGCTCGATTTTCTCATGAAGCTTGAAGATGGCCTCCCCAATGTCCTTGACGTCCAGCTTGTGGTTGTTGGTGAACTCCGTGATCATAATGTGATTGGAATTGAGTCCATGCTCCGCCATCTCCTGACACTTGAAAACTTCTTGCTCCAATGCCTCGAGCCTTGCCTCCGTGCTTCCAGTCTTCCTTGGTCCCTCAACATCGCAGATGTGCAACAACCCCTCACGTATCTCAATGGTTTGAGCGTGTTGCAGCACTTCCGTGAGGTAGGGGTTGATGACTTTATCGAAGAACTGGTCCTTGGGGACATTTTAGGACGACATGACGACCTGGCAGAAAAACATCTCGAAACAAAGACAGGAGATTTTTGCATGATACGGGAGTCAAAACCTCCGGGAGAATATATAATGAATTTTTACCGACCAAAATACATGTCGTGTAAGAAAACGGAGTCCAGAGAGCACACGAGGTGCCCACGAGGTAGGGGGCACGCCCAGGGGGGCTTGTGGAGCCCTCGTGTCCTTCCCAGACTGCTTCTTATTTTTCTATTTTTCTAAAAATTCCAAAACAGAAGAGAATTGCCATTAGAACTGTTTTGGAGTCAGTTTACTTACCGTACCACATACTTATTCCTTTTCGGAGTCTGAAACATTCCAGAAAGTGTCCCTTATGTATACCTCCGGGGTTACGGTTTCAATAACATTGGTTTCAACATTTATAGGATTACCTGAGATATAATGTTTAATTCTTTGACCGTTCACCACCTTCGGATTTGTGCCTTCGAAGTTGTTGATTTTTATGGCACCGGAACGGTAGACCTCCTCGATAACGTAAGGACCTTCCCATTTAGAGAGAAGTTTTCCTGCAAAAAATCCTAAACGAGAGTTGTATAGCAATACATAATCACCTACATTAAACTCACGCTTTTGTATCCTTTTGTCATGCCATCTTTTAACTTTTTCTTTAAGTAATTTGGCATTCTCATAGGCTTGGGTTCTCCATTCATCAAGTGATCTAATGTCAAATAACCTCTTCTCACCGGCAAGTTTGAAATCATAATTGAGCTCTTTAATATCCCAATAAGCCTTATGTTCTGGTTCGAGAGGTAAGTGACATGCTTTTCCATAAACCATTTTATACGGAGACATACCCATAGGATTTTTATATGCAGTTCTATAGGCACATAATGCATCATCAAGTTTCTTGGACCAATTCTTTCTAGATCTATTAACAGTCTGTTGCAAAATTAATTTGACTTCTCTATTACTCAATTCTACTTGACCACTAGACTGCGGGTGATAAGGAGATGCAATTTTATGATTAACATCATATTTAGCAAGCATTTTACGAAAATCACCATGAATAAAATGTGAACCACCATCAGTCATTAAATATCTAGGGACTCCAAACCTTGGAAAAATAACTTCTTTAATCATCTTAATATAGGTGTTATGATTAGCACTACTAGTTGGAATAGCTTCTACCCACTTAGTAACGTAATCAACAACAACTAAAATATGTGCATATCCATTAGAGGCACGAAAAGGTCCCATATAGTCAAAGCCCCAAACATCAAATGGTTCAATAACAAGTGAATAATTCATAGGCATTTCTTGACGTCTACTGATATTACCAATTCTTTGACATTCATCACAATACAAGACAAACTTACGGGCATCCTTGAAGAGAGTAGGCCAATAAAAGCCGGATTGCAATACCTTGTGTGCAGTTCTATCTCCAGCATGGTGTACTCCATAAGCCTCGGAGTGACACTTGCGTAGGATCTGTTCCTGTTCATGCTCAGGTACAAAACGTCTAATGACACCATCTACTCCGTCTTTATAAAGATGTGGGTCATCCCAAAAGTAATGTCTCAAATCATAGAAGAACTTTTTCTTTTGCTCGTATGTGAAACTAGTTGGTATAAATTTAGCAACAATATAATTAGCATAGTCAGCATACCATGGAGCAGTGTGAGAAGCATTTATGACATTTAATTGTTCATCAGGAAAGCTATCATCAATAGGTAGTGGGTCATCAAGAACATTTTCTAAGCTCGACAAGTTATCTGCAACGGGGTTCTCAGCTCCCTTTCTATCAATAATATGCAAATCGAATTCTTGTAGCAGGAGAACCCATCTAATAAGTCTAGGTTTAGCATCTTTCTTTTCCATAAGATATTTAATAGCAGCATGATCAGTGTGAATAGTTACTTTAGAATCAACAATATAAGGTCTGAACTTATCACAAGCAAATACAACTGCTAAGAATTCTTTTTCAGTAGTAGCATAATTTCTTTGAGCATTGTCTAGAGTTTTACTAGCATATTGAATAACATTTAATTTCTTATCAACTCTTTGCCATAGAACAACACCTACAACATAATCACTAGCATAACACATAATTTCAAAAGGTAAATTCCAATCAGGTGGCTGAACAATAGGTGCAGAGATCAATGCTTTCTTAAGTATTTCAAATGCTTCTACGCAATCATCATAAAAAACAAATGGTATATCTTTTTGTAATAAATTAGTCAGAGGCCGAGAAATTTTGGAGAAGTCCTTAATGAACCTCCTATAAAAACCAGCATGACCAAGGAAACTTATACCTTTGATGTCCTTGGGACATGGCATCTTTTCATTAGCATCAACCTTGGCTTTATCAACTTCAATACCTCTTTCAGAAACTTTATGCCCCAAGACAATACCTTCATTAACCATAAAGTGGCACTTTTCCCAATTCAAGACAAGATTAGTTTCTTCACATCTCTACAAAACTCGGTCAGGGTTGCTTAAGCAATCATCAAAAGAAGATCCATAGACGGAAAAATCATCCATGAAAACCTCACAAATCTTTTCACAAATGTCAGAGAATATAGCCATCATGCATCTTTGAAAGGTAGCAGGTGCATTACGTAAACCAAAAGGCATACATCTATAAGAAAAAGTATCAAAAGGGCAAGTAAAAGTAGTCTTTGATTGATCATTGGCTGACACACGTATTTGAGAGAAACCAGAATAACCATCTAGAAAGCAAAAATGTGTATGTTTGGATAATCTTTCTAACATTTGATCGATAAAAGGTAAGGGGTAATGATCTTTTTTAGTAGCTTTATTTAATTTGCGGAAATCAATTACCATCCTATAACCTGTAATTATTCTTTGCGGGATCAACTCATCTTTATCATTAGGAACGACAATAATACCTCCCATCTTAGGGACACAATGGATATGACTTACCCACTGACTATCAGCAATGAGATAGATTATACCTGCCTCAAGAAGCTTTAGTATTTCCTTTCTTACCACTTCCTTCATCTTAGGATTCAACCGTCGTTGATGATCACGAACTAGTTTGGCATATTCCTCCAAATTTATTTTGTGTTGACACAGAGTGGGACTAATGCCCTTAAGATCATCTAGAGTATATCCAATAGCAGCACAGTGCTTCTTCAGAGTTTTCAATAATCTTTCTTCTTCATGCTCTGCAAGGTTAGCACAAATAATAACAGGATAAATCTTTTTCTCATCAAGATAAGCATATTTAAGAGTATCAGGTAACGGTTTAAGCTCAAACACGGGATCACCCTTGGGTGGAGGAGGATCCCCTAGGATTTCAACAGGCAAATTGTGTTTCAGGATGGGTTCTTGTTTAAAGAATACTTCATCTATTTCCCTTCTCTCATTCATAAACATATCATTTTCATGGTCTAGCAAATATTGTTCTAAAGGATCACTAGGAGGCACGACAATAGAAGCAAGACCAATAATTTCATCTTTACTAGGAAATTACTCTTCATAGCGTTGTCTATGAAATGGTAACAACATCCTTTTTGCAATCTATCTTAGCATTAACTTGTTCAAGAAGGGTCTACCAAATATAATAGGACAAAAGATATCTTGTGGGGAACCAAGAACAAGAAAATCAGCAGGATATTTAGTTTTCCCACACAAGACTTCAACATCTCTAACAATTCCCATTGGTGAAATAGTATCCCTATTGGCAAGTTTAATTGTGACATCAATATCTTCTATCTCAGCAGGTGCAATGTCGTGCATTATTTCTTTGTATAAGTCGTAAGGTATTGCACTAGCACTAGCACCCATATCACATAAGCCATGCTAACAATGATCTCCTATTTCAACAGAAATAACAGGCATGCCTACCACATGTTTGTTTTTATCTTTAGCCAAGGTTTAGCAATTCTAGCAGTCTCATCAAGGAAATGAATAACATGCCCATCAATATTATCAGACAAGAGAACTTTAACAATAGCAATATCAAGTTCAACTTTAACTTGCTCAGGAGGTGTATAAGTTTTACTATTGCTTTTACGAACCACAGTTGAAGCTTTAGCATGATCTTTTATCCTAACAGGAAAAGGTGGTTTCTCAACATAAGCAGTAGGAACGATAGGATCATTATAAGTGATAGTCTTTTCTTCAACTTTAATTGGTGCAACTACTTTTACTTCTATGTGAGGATGATATTTAAACCACTTCTCCTAGGGGGATGAAAGTGCTAGTGATCGACTAGAGGGGGGGGATGAATAGGTGAATTTTATGAAAGTCTTCAAAACATGGAAGTTTCGAAGACAAACGATAGAAATAAACCTATTACCATGCAGCGGAAGGTAGACTACGCTAGGCAAACCACAGTCAAGTATTCAATGAAGTAAAAGTGCAATGACTAATAGCAGCTAGGTAGTAAGGATCAGGTAGGAAGATATTGTAAAGCCAATCAGAACAAGTAATCACTTAGTGAACCCAAATGGTGATGCAATCATACAATGACTCCACACAGACCAACAATAAGTAAAGGGAAGGGAAGGATGAAACCAGTGACAAGTTGAAGACAATGATTTGTTGGACCAGTTCCAGTTGCTGTGACAACTGTACGTCTGGTTAGGGAGGCTGAGATTCAACTCAGAAGACCTCGTCTTCACCTTATTCCCCTTGAGCTAAGGACACCCAGTCCTCGCCCAATCACTCTGGTAAGTCTTCAAGGTAGACTTCCAAACCTTCACAAACTTCGTTCACCGACGATCCACAATGACTCTTGGATGCTCAGAACATGATGCCTAACCGGCTGGAGGATTCACAGTCCTCAAGTGTAATAAGTCTTCAGATCACACAGACAAGAAGACTTAAGTGATGCCTAACACTCTTTGGCTCTGGGTGGTTAGGGCTTTATCCTCTCAAGGAATTCTCTCTCAAAGGCTTCGAGGTGGGTTGCTCTCAAACGACAAAAGCCGTACTTTAACTCTGAGCAGCCAACCGTTTATGGTTGTAGGGGGTGGGCTATTTATAGCCACTAGGCAACCCGACCTGATTTGTCCGAAATGACCCTGGGTCACTAAGGAACTGACACGTGTTCCAATGTTCAGATTTCAAACACACACGACAACTTTACTTGGGCTACAAGCAAAGCTGACTTGTCCAACTCTGAACAAGATTCGCTCTCATAGTCTTCACTCGAAGACATAGGATTTTGGTTAAGCATCGCTTCAGTCATTCTGACTGGTTTTCTTGGACCCCACTTAATAGTACGGTGGTTCCTATGACTCAACAAAGAAGAAAAAGAACTACGAAAGATCTAAGTCTTC
>NW_025229034.1:21898-30122 GCF_018294505.1 Triticum aestivum
AGACAACATACATCTCATCAAAATATCGAACGAATACCAAATTCACATGACTACTAATAGCAAGACTTCTCCCATGTCCTCAGGAACAAACGCAACTACTCACAAAGCATATTCATGTTCATAATCAGAGGGGTATTAATATGCATATAGGATCTGAACATATGATCTTCCACCAAATAAACCAACTAGCATCAATTACAAAGAGTAATTAACACTACTAGCAACCCACAGGTACCAATCCTGGGCTTAGAGACAAGAATTGGATACAAGAGATGAACTAGGGTTTTGAGAGGAGATGATGCTGGTGAAGATGTTGATGGAGATTGCCCTCTCCTGATGAGAGGAGCGTTGGTGATGATGATGGCGATGATTTCCCCCTCCTGGAGGGAAGTTTCCCCGGCAGAATAGCTCCCGCCAGAGCCCTAGATTGGTTCCGCCAAGGTTCCGCCTCGTGGCATCAGAGTCTCATCTGGAAAGATGGCTTATGATCTTTTTCCTCATCGAAAGACTCCATATAGCAGAAGATGGCCATCGGAGGGCCACCAGGGGGCCCACGAGGTAGGGGGCGCGCCCCCACCCTCGTGCGCAGGGTGTGGCCCCCCGGTGAACTTCCTGCGCTCAGTATTTTTTATATATTCTGAAATTGACTTCCGTGAAGTTTCAGGACTTTTGGAGTTGTGCAGAATAGGTCTCCAATATTTGCTGCTTTTCCAGCCCAGAATCCCAGCTGCCGGCATTCTCCCTCTTTATGTAAACCTTGTAAAATAAGAGAGAATAGGCATAAGTATTGTGGCATAATGTGTAATAACAACCCATAATGCAATAAATATCGATATAAAAGCATGATGGAAAATGGACGTATCAACTCCCCCAAGCTTAGACCTCACTTGTCCTCAAGCGAAAGCCGAAATCGAAAAATATGTCCACATGTTTAGAGATAGAGGTGTCGATAAAAATAAAATATGGACATGTGGGCATCATGATCATTCTTAGAACAACAACTTATATAATTATTGTCATATGATCTCTTATGCTAGAGTAATAATTCAATCACAACTTCAAGTATGAATAATAAACTTCATTGAAAACTAACAAACTATAATCTAAGTCATTGGAGCAATTGCAATTTATCATAACATAGGAAAGAGTCAACAAAAGAGCTTTTCAACAAGTCCACATACTCAACTATCATATGGTCTTTCATAATTGCTAACACTCACGCAATACTTATGGGTATGGAGTTTTAATCGGACACAGAGAAAGATAGGGGCTTATAGTTTTGCCTCCCAACGTTTTACCTCAAGGGTAATGTCAACCATAATAGTTCATGAAAACTCACATCCAATTAGCCATATATACTAGGATCTTCCCAAGATGTTGTGCTTGCCAAAAGATAAAATGTAAAAAGGAAGGGTGAAGATCACCGTGACTCTTATGCAAGGTAGGAGATAAAATTAAAAGATAGGCCCTTCGCAGAGGGAAGCAGAGGTTGTCATGCGCTTTTATGGTTGGATGCACAAAATCTTAATGCGAAAGAACGTCACTTTATATTGCCACTTGTGATATGGACCTTTATTATGCAGTCCATCGTTCTTCCATATCACAAGATCGTATAAAGTTTATTTTCTCCCACACTAATAAGTCATACATATTTAGGAGCAATTTTTATTGCTTGCACCAATGACAACTTACTTGAAAGATCTTATTCAATCCGTAGGTAGGTATGGTGGACTCTCATGGCAAAACTGGTTTAAGGGTGTTTGGAAGCACAAGTAGTATCTCTACTTGGTGCAAAGAATTTTGCTAGCATGAGGGGGAAAGGCAAGCTCAATTATGCTGGGTGATCCAAGACAATATAATTTATCTCAGATGCAAGAAAACATAACCCATTACGTTGTCTTCCTTGTCCAATGTCAACTCTTTAGCATGTCATATTTTAATGAGTGCTCACAATCATAAAAGATGTCCAAGATAGTATATTTATATGTGAAGACCTCTCTTTCTTTATTACTTCCTATTAATTGCAACGATGACCAAAACTATGTTTGTCACCTCTCAACAACTTTTATTCATCATACCTTTTCTTTGTGAGCTCATTACTCTCCATAAGATCCATATGATCTCTTTGTTTCTCTTTATTTCTTTCTCTTTTATTTTATTCTTAAGATCATGGCAAAATAATCAGGCCCTTGACTCAACACTAATCTTTATTATATATAGCTCACGGACTCGGTTACATAGAAAGATCATAAAGCAAAACTCACAACTAGATCATACTAAAAGCTTTTATTCTACTAGATCAAGACATTATCAAAAGGATCGAACTAAGAAAAGAGGTAAAGATAAAAGTGATGGTAATACGATACCGGGGCACTCCCCCAAGCTTGGCAGTTGCCAAGGGGAGTGCCCATACCAGATACTCAGTTCTTCTTTGTTGGTGAAGAAGGTGATGGTTTTGTTGATGGCGTAGGCTTGTCGTCCTTCTTCCAAGGCATAGGCTCACCATCATAGAAGGATGATCGAGTCTCCTGAAACCTCAAATCTGCAGCCAAACTCATCCTCTTGAATCTATATTCATACTCATAGTTTTAATTTTGCAGGTCATAGATCTAGGCTTGGAGGTGCTCGATTTTCTCATGAAGCTTGAAGATGGCCTCCCCAATGTCCTTGACGTCCAGCTTGTGGTTGTTGGTGAACTCCGTGATCATAATGTGATTGGAATTGAGTCCATGCTCCGCCATCTCCTGACACTTGAAAACTTCTTGCTCCAATGCCTCGAGCCTTGCCTCCGTGCTTCCAGTCTTCCTTGGTCCCTCAACATCGCAGATGTGCAACAACCCCTCACGTATCTCAATGGTTTGAGCGTGTTGCAGCACTTCCGTGAGGTAGGGGTTGATGACTTTATCGAAGAACTGGTCCTTGGGGACATTTTAGGACGACATGACGACCTGGCAGAAAAACATCTCGAAACAAAGACAGGAGATTTTTGCATGATACGGGAGTCAAAACCTCCGGGAGAATATATAATGAATTTTTACCGACCAAAATACATGTCGTGTAAGAAAACGGAGTCCAGAGAGCACACGAGGTGCCCACGAGGTAGGGGGCACGCCCAGGGGGGCTTGTGGAGCCCTCGTGTCCTTCCCAGACTGCTTCTTATTTTTCTATTTTTCTAAAAATTCCAAAACAGAAGAGAATTGCCATTAGAACTGTTTTGGAGTCAGTTTACTTACCGTACCACATACTTATTCCTTTTCGGAGTCTGAAACATTCCAGAAAGTGTCCCTTATGTATACCTCCGGGGTTACGGTTTCAATAACATTGGTTTCAACATTTATAGGATTACCTGAGATATAATGTTTAATTCTTTGACCGTTCACCACCTTCGGATTTGTGCCTTCGAAGTTGTTGATTTTTATGGCACCGGAACGGTAGACCTCCTCGATAACGTAAGGACCTTCCCATTTAGAGAGAAGTTTTCCTGCAAAAAATCCTAAACGAGAGTTGTATAGCAATACATAATCACCTACATTAAACTCACGCTTTTGTATCCTTTTGTCATGCCATCTTTTAACTTTTTCTTTAAGTAATTTGGCATTCTCATAGGCTTGGGTTCTCCATTCATCAAGTGATCTAATGTCAAATAACCTCTTCTCACCGGCAAGTTTGAAATCATAATTGAGCTCTTTAATATCCCAATAAGCCTTATGTTCTGGTTCGAGAGGTAAGTGACATGCTTTTCCATAAACCATTTTATACGGAGACATACCCATAGGATTTTTATATGCAGTTCTATAGGCACATAATGCATCATCAAGTTTCTTGGACCAATTCTTTCTAGATCTATTAACAGTCTGTTGCAAAATTAATTTGACTTCTCTATTACTCAATTCTACTTGACCACTAGACTGCGGGTGATAAGGAGATGCAATTTTATGATTAACATCATATTTAGCAAGCATTTTACGAAAATCACCATGAATAAAATGTGAACCACCATCAGTCATTAAATATCTAGGGACTCCAAACCTTGGAAAAATAACTTCTTTAATCATCTTAATATAGGTGTTATGATTAGCACTACTAGTTGGAATAGCTTCTACCCACTTAGTAACGTAATCAACAACAACTAAAATATGTGCATATCCATTAGAGGCACGAAAAGGTCCCATATAGTCAAAGCCCCAAACATCAAATGGTTCAATAACAAGTGAATAATTCATAGGCATTTCTTGACGTCTACTGATATTACCAATTCTTTGACATTCATCACAATACAAGACAAACTTACGGGCATCCTTGAAGAGAGTAGGCCAATAAAAGCCGGATTGCAATACCTTGTGTGCAGTTCTATCTCCAGCATGGTGTACTCCATAAGCCTCGGAGTGACACTTGCGTAGGATCTGTTCCTGTTCATGCTCAGGTACAAAACGTCTAATGACACCATCTACTCCGTCTTTATAAAGATGTGGGTCATCCCAAAAGTAATGTCTCAAATCATAGAAGAACTTTTTCTTTTGCTCGTATGTGAAACTAGTTGGTATAAATTTAGCAACAATATAATTAGCATAGTCAGCATACCATGGAGCAGTGTGAGAAGCATTTATGACATTTAATTGTTCATCAGGAAAGCTATCATCAATAGGTAGTGGGTCATCAAGAACATTTTCTAAGCTCGACAAGTTATCTGCAACGGGGTTCTCAGCTCCCTTTCTATCAATAATATGCAAATCGAATTCTTGTAGCAGGAGAACCCATCTAATAAGTCTAGGTTTAGCATCTTTCTTTTCCATAAGATATTTAATAGCAGCATGATCAGTGTGAATAGTTACTTTAGAATCAACAATATAAGGTCTGAACTTATCACAAGCAAATACAACTGCTAAGAATTCTTTTTCAGTAGTAGCATAATTTCTTTGAGCATTGTCTAGAGTTTTACTAGCATATTGAATAACATTTAATTTCTTATCAACTCTTTGCCATAGAACAACACCTACAACATAATCACTAGCATAACACATAATTTCAAAAGGTAAATTCCAATCAGGTGGCTGAACAATAGGTGCAGAGATCAATGCTTTCTTAAGTATTTCAAATGCTTCTACGCAATCATCATAAAAAACAAATGGTATATCTTTTTGTAATAAATTAGTCAGAGGCCGAGAAATTTTGGAGAAGTCCTTAATGAACCTCCTATAAAAACCAGCATGACCAAGGAAACTTATACCTTTGATGTCCTTGGGACATGGCATCTTTTCATTAGCATCAACCTTGGCTTTATCAACTTCAATACCTCTTTCAGAAACTTTATGCCCCAAGACAATACCTTCATTAACCATAAAGTGGCACTTTTCCCAATTCAAGACAAGATTAGTTTCTTCACATCTCTACAAAACTCGGTCAGGGTTGCTTAAGCAATCATCAAAAGAAGATCCATAGACGGAAAAATCATCCATGAAAACCTCACAAATCTTTTCACAAATGTCAGAGAATATAGCCATCATGCATCTTTGAAAGGTAGCAGGTGCATTACGTAAACCAAAAGGCATACATCTATAAGAAAAAGTATCAAAAGGGCAAGTAAAAGTAGTCTTTGATTGATCATTGGCTGACACACGTATTTGAGAGAAACCAGAATAACCATCTAGAAAGCAAAAATGTGTATGTTTGGATAATCTTTCTAACATTTGATCGATAAAAGGTAAGGGGTAATGATCTTTTTTAGTAGCTTTATTTAATTTGCGGAAATCAATTACCATCCTATAACCTGTAATTATTCTTTGCGGGATCAACTCATCTTTATCATTAGGAACGACAATAATACCTCCCATCTTAGGGACACAATGGACATGACTTACCCACTGACTATCAGCAATGAGATAGATTATACCTGCCTCAAGAAGCTTTAGTATTTCCTTTCTTACCACTTCCTTCATCTTAGGATTCAACCGTCGTTGATGATCATGAACTAGTTTGGCATATTCCTCCAAATTTATTTTGTGTTGACACAGAGTGGGACTAATGCCCTTAAGATCATCTAGAGTATATCCAATAGCAGCACAGTGCTTCTTCAGAGTTTTCAATAATCTTTCTTCTTCATGCTCTGCAAGGTTAGCACAAATAATAACAGGATAAATCTTTTTCTCATCAAGATAAGCATATTTAAGAGTATCAGGTAACGGTTTAAGCTCAAACACGGGATCACCCTTGGGTGGAGGAGGATCCCCTAGGATTTCAACAGGCAAATTGTGTTTCAGGATGGGTTCTTGTTTAAAGAATACTTCATCTATTTCCCTTCTCTCATTCATAAACATATCATTTTCATGGTCTAGCAAATATTGTTCTAAAGGATCACTAGGAGGCACGACAATAGAAGCAAGACCAATAATTTCATCTTTACTAGGAAATTACTCTTCATAGCGTTGTCTATGAAATGGTAACAACATCCTTTTTGCAATCTATCTTAGCATTAACTTGTTCAAGAAGGGTCTACCAAATATAATAGGACAAAAGATATCTTGTGGGGAACCAAGAACAAGAAAATCAGCAGGATATTTAGTTTTCCCACACAAGACTTCAACATCTCTAACAATTCCCATTGGTGAAATAGTATCCCTATTGGCAAGTTTAATTGTGACATCAATATCTTCTATCTCAGCAGGTGCAATGTCGTGCATTATTTCTTTGTATAAGTCGTAAGGTATTGCACTAGCACTAGCACCCATATCACATAAGCCATGCTAACAATGATCTCCTATTTCAACAGAAATAACAGGCATGCCTACCACATGTTTGTTTTTATCTTTAGCCAAGGTTTAGCAATTCTAGCAGTCTCATCAAGGAAATGAATAACATGCCCATCAATATTATCAGACAAGAGAACTTTAACAATAGCAATATCAAGTTCAACTTTAACTTGCTCAGGAGGTGTATAAGTTTTACTATTGCTTTTACGAACCACAGTTGAAGCTTTAGCATGATCTTTTATCCTAACAGGAAAAGGTGGTTTCTCAACATAAGCAGTAGGAACGATAGGATCATTATAAGTGATAGTCTTTTCTTCAACTTTAATTGGTGCAACTACTTTTACTTCTATGTGAGGATGATATTTAAACCACTTCTCCTAGGGGGATGAAAGTGCTAGTGATCGACTAGAGGGGGGGGATGAATAGGTGAATTTTATGAAAGTCTTCAAAACATGGAAGTTTCGAAGACAAACGATAGAAATAAACCTATTACCATGCAGCGGAAGGTAGACTACGCTAGGCAAACCACAGTCAAGTATTCAATGAAGTAAAAGTGCAATGACTAATAGCAGCTAGGTAGTAAGGATCAGGTAGGAAGATATTGTAAAGCCAATCAGAACAAGTAATCACTTAGTGAACCCAAATGGTGATGCAATCATACAATGACTCCACACAGACCAACAATAAGTAAAGGGAAGGGAAGGATGAAACCAGTGACAAGTTGAAGACAATGATTTGTTGGACCAGTTCCAGTTGCTGTGACAACTGTACGTCTGGTTAGGGAGGCTGAGATTCAACTCAGAAGACCTCGTCTTCACCTTATTCCCCTTGAGCTAAGGACACCCAGTCCTCGCCCAATCACTCTGGTAAGTCTTCAAGGTAGACTTCCAAACCTTCACAAACTTCGTTCACCGACGATCCACAATGACTCTTGGATGCTCAGAACATGATGCCTAACCGGCTGGAGGATTCACAGTCCTCAAGTGTAATAAGTCTTCAGATCACACAGACAAGAAGACTTAAGTGATGCCTAACACTCTTTGGCTCTGGGTGGTTAGGGCTTTATCCTCTCAAGGAATTCTCTCTCAAAGGCTTCGAGGTGGGTTGCTCTCAAACGACAAAAGCCGTACTTTAACTCTGAGCAGCCAACCGTTTATGGTTGTAGGGGGTGGGCTATTTATAGCCACTAGGCAACCCGACCTGATTTGTCCGAAATGACCCTGGGTCACTAAGGAACTGACACGTGTTCCAATGTTCAGATTTCAAACACACACGACAACTTTACTTGGGCTACAAGCAAAGCTGACTTGTCCAACTCTGAACAAGATTCGCTCTCATAGTCTTCACTCGAAGACATAGGATTTTGGTTAAGCATCGCTTCAGTCATTCTGACTGGTTTTCTTGGACCCCACTTAATAGTACGGTGGTTCCTATGACTCAACAAAGAAGAAAAAGAACTACGAAAGATCTAAGTCTTC
>NW_025229035.1:0-1281 GCF_018294505.1 Triticum aestivum
TGTTCAAAATGCGCCATTCAAAGCCACATCATCATTTTTCAATCCTTTCTGACTTCATTTGTTATTTTTCATGCATTTACTAATTATTTTGAGCTATAAGACCCTAAAATTGAAAAGCATTTCAAATGAACTCTGAAAAGGTTGAAAATTGGCATGATATCATCATTTCATCCACATAGCATGTGCAAGAAAGTTGAGAGGGTTACGGCAAAAACTGGATGCACTTCGTGTACAAAACGGACAATCTCTTTCAAAGTATCAGGATTTCATCCGGAAACTCGTCTGTTACAAAGGGATTTCATTTTTTGAGACTTATTTGAACTCCTGACTTTTTGTGTGCTCAAAATGCACCATTCAAAGCCACATCATCATTTGTCAATCCTTTCTGACTTCATTTGTTATTTTTCATGCATTTACTAATGATTTTGAGCTATAAGACCCTAAAATTGAAAAGCGTTTCAAATGAACTCTGAAATGGTTGAAAGTTGGCATGACATCACCATTTCAACCACATAGCATGTGCAAGAAAGTTGAGAGGGTAACGGCAAAAACTGGATGCACTTCGTGTACAAAACGGACAATCTCTTCCAAAGTATCAGGATTTCATCCGGAAACTCGTCTGTTACAAAGGGATTTGATTTTTTAAAACTTATTTGAACTCCTGACTTTGTGTGTGTTCAAAATGCACCATTCAAAGCCACATCATCATTTTTCAATCCTTTCTGACTTCATCTGTTATTTTTCATGCATTTACTAATTATTTTGAGCTATAAGACCCTAAAATTGAAAAGCATTTCAAATGAACTCTGAAAAGGTTGAAAATTGGCATGATATCATCATTTCATCCACATAGCATGTGCAAGAAAGTTGAGAGGGTCACGGCATAAACTGGATGCACTTCGTGTACAAAACGGACAATCTCTTTCAAAGTATCAGGATTTCATCCGGAAACTCGTCTGCTACAAAGGGATTTCATTTTTTGAAACTTATTTGAACTCCTGACTTTTTGTGTGTTCAAAATGCACCATTCAAAGCCACATCATTATTTGTCAATCCTTTATGACTTCATTTGTTATTTTTCATGCATTTACTAATTAATTTGAGCTATAAGACCCTAAAATTGAAAAGCATTTCAAATGAACTCTGAAAAGGTTGAAAGTTGGCATGATATCACCATTTCATCCACATAGCATGTGCAAGAAAGTTGAGAGGGTTACGGCAAAAACTGGATGCACTTCGTGTACAAAACGGACAATCTCTTCCAAAGTATTAGGATATTAT
>NW_025229035.1:2030-3213 GCF_018294505.1 Triticum aestivum
TTTTCAATCTTTTCTGACTTCATTTGTTATTTTTCATGCATTTACTAATTATTTTGAGATATAAGACCCTAAAATTGAAAAGCATTTCAAATGAACTCTGAAAAGGTTGAAAATTGTCATGATATCATCATTTCATCCACATAGCATGTGCAAGAAAGTGGAGAGGGTTACGGCAAAAACTAGATCCACTTCGTGTACAAAACGGACAATCTCTTCCAAAGTATCAGGATTTCATCCGGAAACTCGTCTGTTACAAAGGGATTTCATTTTTTTAAACTTATTTGAACTCCTAACTTTGTGTGTGTTCAAAATGCGCCATTCAAAGCCACATCATCATTTTTCAATCCTTTCTGACTTCATTTGTTATTTTTCATGCATTTACTAATTATTTTGAGCTATAAGACCCTAAAATTGAAAAGCATTTCAAATGAACTCTGAAAAGGTTGAAAATTGGCATGATATCATCATTTCATCCACATAGCATGTGCAAGAATGTTGAGAGGGTTACGGAAAAAACTGGATGCACTTCGTGTACAAAACGGACAATCTCTTTCAAAGTATCAGGATTTCATCCGGAAACTCGTCTGTTACAAAGGGATTTCATTTTTTTAAACTTATTTGAACTCCTGACTTTGTGTGTGTTGAAAATGCACCATTCAAAGCCACATCATCATTTTTCAATCCTTTCTGACTTCATTTGTTATTTTTCATGCATTTACTAATTATTTTGAGCTATAATACCCTAAAATTGAAAAGCATTTCAAATGAACTCTGAAAAGGTTGAAAATTGGCATGATATCACCATTTCATCCACATAGCATGTGCAAGAAAGTTGAGAGGGTTACGGCAAAAACTGGATTCACTTCGTGTACAAAACGGACAATCTCTTCCAAAGTATCAGGATTTCATCCGGAAACTCGTCTATTACAAAGGGATTTCATTTTTTAAAACTTATTTGAACTCCTGACTTTGTGTGTGTTCAAAATGCACCATTCAGAGCCACATCATCATTTTTCAATCCTTTCTGACTTCATTTGTTATTTTTCATGCATTTACTAATTATTTTTAGATATAAGACACTAAAATTGAAAAGCATTTCAAATGAACTCTGAAAAGGTTGAAAATTGGCATGATATCATCATTTCATCCACATAGCATGTGCAAGAAAGTTGAGAGGGTTACG
>NW_025229035.1:3294-3659 GCF_018294505.1 Triticum aestivum
GAAAAGCATTTCAAATGAACTCTAAAAAGGTTGAAAATTGGCATGATATCATCATTTCATCCACATAGCATGTGCAATAAAGTTGAGAGGGTTACGGCATAAACTGGATGCACTTCGTGTACAAAACGGACAATCTCTTCTAAAGTATCAGGATTTCATCCGGAAACTCGTCTGTTACTAAGGGATTTCATTTTTTGAAACTTATTTGAACTCCTGACTTTTTGTGTGTTCAAAATGCACCATTCAAAGCCACATCATCATTGGTCAATCCTTTCTGACTTCATTTGTTATTTTTCATGCATTTACTAATTATTTTGAGCTATAAGACCCTAAAATTGAAAAGCATTTCAAATGAACTCTGAAAA
>NW_025229035.1:3669-6398 GCF_018294505.1 Triticum aestivum
TTCAGAGCCACATCATCATTTTTCAATCCTTTCTGACTTCATTTGTTATTTTTCATGCATTTACTAATTATTTTTAGATATAAGACACTAAAATTGAAAAGCATTTCAAATGAACTCTGAAAAGGTTGAAAATTGGCATGATATCATCATTTCATCCACATAGCATGTGCAAGAAAGTTGAGAGGGTTACGACATAAACTGGATGCACTTCGTGTACAAAACGGACAATCTCTTTCAAAGTATCAGGATTTCATCCGGAAACTCGTCTGTTACAAAGGGATTTCATTTTTTGAGACTTATTTGAACTCCTGACTTTTTGTGTGTTCAAAATGCACCATTCAAAGCCACATCATCATTTGTCAATCCTTTCTGACTTCATTTGTTATTTTTCATGCATTTACTAATTATTTTGAGCTATAAGACCCTAAAATTGAAAAGCGTTTCAAATGAACTCTGAAATGGTTGAAAGTTGGCATGACATCACCATTTCAACCACATAGCATGTGAAAGAAAGTTGAGAGGGTTACGGCAAAAACTGGATGCACTTCGTGTACAAAACGGACAATCTCTTCCAAAGTATCAGGATTTCATCCGGAAACTCGTCTGTTACAAAGGGATTTCATTTTTTAAAACTTATTTGAACTCCTGACTTTTTGTGTGTTCAGAATGCACCATTGAAAGCCACATCATCATTTGTCAATCCTTTCTGACTTCATTTGTTATTTTTCATGCATTTACTAATTATTTTGAGCTATAATACCCTAAAATTGAAAAGCATTTCAAATGAACTCTGAAAAGGTTGAAAATTGGCATGATATCATCATTTCATCCACATAGCATGTGCAAGAAAGTTGAGAGGGTTACGGCAAAAACTGGATGCACTTCGTGTACAAAACGGACAATCTCTTCCAAAGTATTAGGATTTCATCCGGAAACTCGTCTGTTACAAAGGTATTTCAATTTTTTTAAACTTATTTGAACTCCTGACTTTGTGTGTGTTCAAAATGCACCATTCAAAGCCACATCATCATTTTTCAATCCTTTCTGACTTCATTTGTTATTTTTCATGCATTTACTAATTATTTTGAGCTATAAGACCCTAAAATTGAAAAGCATTTCAAAAGAAGTCTGAAAAGGTTGAAAATTGGCATGATATCATCATTTCATCCACATAGCATGTGCAAGAAAGTTGAGAGGGTTACGGCATAAACTGGATGCACTTCGTGTACAAAACGGACAATCTCTTTCAAAGTATCAGGATTTCATCCGGAAACTCGTCTGTTACAAAGGGATTTCATTTTTTGAAACTTATTTGAACTCCTGACTTTTTGTGTGTTCAAAATGCACCATTCAAAGCCACATCATCATTTGTCAATCCTTTCTGACTTCATTTGTTATTTTTCATGCATTTACTAATTATTTTGAGCTATAAGACCCGAAAATTAAAAAGCATTTCAAATGAACTCTGAAATGGTTGAAAGTTGGCATGATATCACCATTTCATCCAAATAGCATGTGCAAGAAAGTTGAGAGGGTAACGGCAAAAACTGGATGCACTTCGTGTACAAAACGGACAATCTCTTCCAAAGTATCAGGATTTCATCCGGAAACTCGTCTGTTACAAAGGGATTTTATTTTTTAAAACTTATTTGAACTCCTGACTTTGTGTGTGTTCAAAATGCACCATTCAATACCACATCATCATTTTTCAATCCTTTCTGACTTCATTTGTTATTTTTCATGCATTTACTAATTATTTTGAGCTATAAGACCCTAAAATTGAAAAGCATTTCAAATGAACTCTGAATAGGTTGAAAATTGGCATGATATCACCATTTCATCCACATAGCATGTGCAAGAAAGTTGATAGGGTTACGGCAAAAACTGGATGCACTTCGTGTACAAAACGGACAATCTCTTTCAAAGTATCAGGATTTCATCTGGAAACTCGTCTGTTACAACGGGATTTCATTTTTTGAAACTTATTTGAACTCCTGACTTTTTGTGTGTTCAGAATGCACCATTGAAAGCCACATCATCATTTGTCAATCCTTTCTGACTTCATTTGTTATTTTTCATGCATTTACTAATTATTTTGAGCTATAAGACCCTAAAATTGAAAAGCATTTCAAATGAACTCTGAAATGGTTGAAAGTTGGCATGATATCACCATTTCATCCACATAGCATGTGCAAGAAAGTTGAGAGGGTTACGGCAAAAACTGGATGCACTTCATGTACAAAACGGACAATCTCTTCCAAAGTATCAGGATTTCATCCGGAAACTCGTCTATTACAAAGGGAATTCATTTTTTAAAACTTATTTGAACTCCTGACTTTGTGTGTGTTCAAAATGCACCATTCAGAGCCACATCATCATTTTTCAATCCTTTCTGACTTCATTTGTTATTTTTCATGCATTTACTAATTATTTTGAGATATAAGACCCTAAAATTGAAAAGCATTTCAAATGAACTCTGAAAAGGTTGAAAATTGGCATGATATCATCATTTCATCCACATAGCATGTGCAAGAAAGTTGAGAGGGTTACGGCATAAACTGGATGCACTTCGTGTACAAAACGGACAATCTCTTTCAAAGTATCAGGATTTCATCCGGAAACTCGTCTGTTACAAAGGGATTTCATTTTTTGAGACTTATTTGAACTCCTGACTTTTTGTGTGTTCAAAATGCACCATTCAAAGCCACATCATCATTTGTCAATCCTTT
>NW_025229035.1:6408-6748 GCF_018294505.1 Triticum aestivum
TTTTTCAATCTTTTCTGACTTCATTTGTTATTTTTCATGCATTTACTAATTATTTTGAGATATAAGACCCTAAAATTGAAAAGCATTTCAAATGAACTCTGAAAAGGTTGAAAATTGGCATGATATCATCATTTCATCCACATAGCATGTGCAAGAAAGTTGAGAGGGTTACGGCAAAAACTAGATCCACTTCGTGTACAAAACGGACAATCTCTTCCAAAGTATCAGGATTTCATCCGGAAACTCGTCTGTTACAAAGGGATTTCCATTTTTTAAACTTAATTGAACTCCTGACTTTGTGTGTGTTCAAAATGCACCATTCAAAGCCACATCATCATTT
>NW_025229035.1:6758-10280 GCF_018294505.1 Triticum aestivum
GCACTTCGTGTACAAAACGGATAATCTCTTTCAAAGTATCAGGATTTCATCTGGAAACTCGTCTGTTACAACGGGATTTCATTTTTTGAAACTTATTTGAACTCCTGACTTTTTGTGTCTTCAAAATGCACCACTCAAAGCCACATCATCATTTGTCAATCCTTTCTGACTTCATTTGTTATTTTTCATGCATTTACTAATTATTTTGAGCTATAAGACCCTAAAATTGAAAAGCATTTCAAATGAACTCTGAAATGGTTGAAAGTTGGCATGATATCACCATTTCATGCACATAGCATGTGCAAGAAATTGAGAGGGTTACGGCAAAAACTGGATGCACTTCGTGTACAAAACGGACAATCTCTTCCAAAGTATCAGGATTTCATCCGGAAACTCGTCTATTACAAAGGGATTTCATTTTTTAAAACTTATTTGAACTCCTGACTTTGTGTGTGTTCAAAATGCACCATTCAGAGCCACATCATCATTTTTCAATCCTTTCTGACTTCATTTCTTATTTTTCATGCATTTACTAATTATTTTTAGATATAAGACCCTAAAATTGAAAAGCATTTCAAATGACCTCTGAAAAGGTTGAAAATTGGCATGATATCATCATTTCATCCACATAGCATGTGCAAGAAAGTTGAGAGGGTTACGGCATAAACTGGATGCACTTCGTGTACAAAACGGACAATCTCTTTCAAAGTATCAGGATTTCATCCGGAAACTCGTCTGTTACAAAGGGATTTCATTTTTTGAGACTTATTTGAACTCCTGACTTTTTGTGTGTTCAAAATGCACCATTCAAAGCCACATCATCATTTGTCAATCCTTTCTGACTTCATTTGTTATTTTTCATGCATTTACTAATTATTTTGAGCTATAAGACCCTAAAATTGAAAAGCGTTTCAAATGAACTCTGAAATGGTTGAAAGTTGGCATGACATCACCATTTCATCCACATAGCATGTGCAAGAAAGTTGAGAGGGTTACGGCAAAAACTGGATGCACTTCGTGTACAAAACGGACAATCTCTTCCAAAGTATCAGGATTTCATCCGGAAACTCGTCTGTTACAAAGGGATTTCATTTTTTAAAACTTATTTGAACTCCTGACTTTGTGTGTGTTCAAAATGCACCATTCAAAGCCACATCATCATTTTTCAATCCTTTCTGACTTCATTTGTTATTTTTCATGCATTTACTAATTATTTTGAGCTATAAGACCCTAAAATTGAAAAGCATTTCAAATGAACTCTGAATAGGTTGAAAATTGGCATGATATCACCATTTCATCCACATAGCATGTGCAAGAAAGTTGAGAGGGTTACGGCAAAAACTGGATGCACTTCGTGTACAAAACGGACAATCTCTTTCAAAGTATCAGGATTTCATCTGGAAACTCGTCTGTTACAACGGGATTTCATTTTTTGAAACTTATTTGAACTCCTGACTTTTTGTGTGTTCAAAATGCACCATTCAAAGCCACATCATCATTTGTCAATCCTTTCTGACTTCATTTGTTATTTTTCATGCATTTACTAATTATTTTGAGCTATAAGACCCTAAAATTGAAAAGCATTTCAAATGAACTCTGAAATGGTTGAAAGTTGGAATGATATCACCATTTCATCCACATAGCATGTGCAAGAAAGTTGAGAGGGTTATGGCAAAAACTGGATGCACTTCGTGTACAAAACGGACAATCTCTTCCAAAGTATCAGGATTTCATCCGGAAACTCGTCTATTACAAAGGGATTTCATTTTTTAAAACTTATTTGAACTCCTGACTTTGTGTGTGTTCAAAATGCACCATTCAGAGCCACATCATCATTTTTAAATCCTTTCTGACTTCATTTGTTATTTTTCATGCATTTACTAATTATTTTGAGATATAAGACCCTAAAATTGAAAAGCATTTCAAATGAACTCTGAAAAGGTTGAAAATTGGCATGATATCATCATTTCATCCACATAGCATGTGCAAGAAAGTTGAGAGGGTTACGGCATAAACTGGATGCACTTCGTGTACAAAACGGACAATCTCTTTCAAAGTATCAGGATTTCATCCGGAAACTCGTCTGTTACAAAGGGATTTCATTTTTTGAGACTTATTTGAACTCCTGACTTTTTGTGTGTTCAAAATGCACCATTCAAAGCCACATCATCATTTGTCAATCCTTTTTGACTTCATTTGTTATTTTTCATGCATTTACTAATTATTTTGAGCTATAAGACCCTAAAATTGAAAAGTGTTTCAAATGAACTCTGAAATGGTTGAAAGTTGGCATGACATCACCATTTCATCCACCTAGCAGGTGCAAGAAAGTTGAGAGGGTTACGGCAAAAACTGGATGCACTTCGTGTACAAAACGGACAATCTCTTCCAAAGTATCAGGATTTCATCCGGAAACTCGTCTGTTACAAAGGGATTTCATTTTTTAAAACTTATTTGAACTCCTGACTTTGTGTGTGTTCAAAATGCACCATTCAAAGCCACATCATCATTTTTCAATCCTTTCTGACTTCATCTGTTATTTTTCATGCATTTACTAATTATTTTTAGCTATAAGACCATAAAATTTAAAAGCATTTCAAATAAACTCTGAAAAGGTTGAAAATTGGCATGATATCATCATTTCATCCACATAGCATGTGCAAGAAAGTTGAGAGGGTTACGGCATAAATGGATGCACTTCGTGTACAAAACGGACAATCTCTTTCAAAGTATCAGGATTTCATCCGGAAACTCGTCTGTTACAAAGGGATTTCATTTTTTGAAACTTATTTGAACTCCTGACTTTTTGTGTGTTCAAAATGCACCATTGAAAGCCACATCATTATTTGTCAATCCTTTCTGACTTCATTTGTTATTTTTCATGCATTTACTAATTATTTTGAGCTATAAGACCCTAAAATTGAAAAGCATTTCAAATGAACTCTGAAAAGGTTGAAAGTTGGCATGATATCACCATTTCATCCACATAGCATGTGCAAGAAAGTTGAGAGGGTTACGGCAAAAACTGGATGCACTTCGTGTACAAAACGGACAATCTCTTCCAAAGTATTAGGATATTATCTGGAAACTCGTCTGTTACAAAGGGATTTCATTTTTTAAAACTTATTTGAACTCCTCACTTTGTGTTTGTTCAAAATGCACCATTCAAAGCCACATCATCATTTTTCAATCTTTTCTGACTTCATTTGTTATTTTTCATGCATTTACTAATTATTTTGAGATATAAGACCCTAAAATTGAAAAGCATTTCAAATGAACTCTGAAAAGGTTGAAAATTGGCATGATATCATCATTTCATCCACATAGCATGTGCAAGAAAGTTGAGAGGGTTACGGCAAAAACTAGATCCACTTCGTGTACAAAACGGACAATCTCTTCCAAAGTATCAGGATTTCATCCGGAAACTCGTCTGTTACAAAGGGATTTCCATTTTTTAAACTTAATTGAACTCCTGACTTTGTGTGTGTTCAAAATGCACCATTCAAAGCCACATCATCATTT
>NW_025229035.1:10497-11455 GCF_018294505.1 Triticum aestivum
GCACTTCGTGTACAAAACGGATAATCTCTTTCAAAGTATCAGGATTTCATCTGGAAACTCGTCTGTTACAACGGGATTTCATTTTTTGAAACTTATTTGAACTCCTGACTTTTTGTGTCTTCAAAATGCACCACTCAAAGCCACATCATCATTTGTCAATCCTTTCTGACTTCATTTGTTATTTTTCATGCATTTACTAATTATTTTGAGCTATAAGACCCTAAAATTGAAAAGCATTTCAAATGAACTCTGAAATGGTTGAAAGTTGGCATGATATCACCATTTCATGCACATAGCATGTGCAAGAAATTGAGAGGGTTACGGCAAAAACTGGATGCACTTCGTGTACAAAACGGACAATCTCTTCCAAAGTATCAGGATTTCATCCGGAAACTCGTCTATTACAAAGGGATTTCATTTTTTAAAACTTATTTGAACTCCTGACTTTGTGTGTGTTCAAAATGCACCATTCAGAGCCACATCATCATTTTTCAATCCTTTCTGACTTCATTTCTTATTTTTCATGCATTTACTAATTATTTTTAGATATAAGACCCTAAAATTGAAAAGCATTTCAAATGACCTCTGAAAAGGTTGAAAATTGGCATGATATCATCATTTCATCCACATAGCATGTGCAAGAAAGTTGAGAGGGTTACGGCATAAACTGGATGCACTTCGTGTACAAAACGGACAATCTCTTTCAAAGTATCAGGATTTCATCCGGAAACTCGTCTGTTACAAAGGGATTTCATTTTTTGAGACTTATTTGAACTCCTGACTTTTTGTGTGTTCAAAATGCACCATTCAAAGCCACATCATCATTTGTCAATCCTTTCTGACTTCATTTGTTATTTTTCATGCATTTACTAATTATTTTGAGCTATAAGACCCTAAAATTGAAAAGCGTTTCAAATGAACTCTGAAATGGTTGAAAGTTGGCATGACATCACCATTT
>NW_025229035.1:11465-14357 GCF_018294505.1 Triticum aestivum
TGAGCTATAAGACCCTAAAATTGAAAAGTGTTTCAAATGAACTCTGAAATGGTTGAAAGTTGGCATGACATCACCATTTCATCCACATAGCATGTGCAAGAAAGTTGAGAGGGTTACGGCAAAAACTGGATGCACTTCGTGTACAAAACGGACAATCTCTTCCAAAGTATCAGGATTTCATCCGGAAACTCGTCTGTTACAAAGGGATTTCATTTTTTAAAACTTATTTGAACTCCTGACTTTGTGTGTGTTCAAAATGCACCATTCAAAGCCACATCATCATATTTCAATCCTTTCTGACTTCATCTGTTATTTTTCATGCATTTACTAATTATTTTGAGCTATAAGACCCTAAAATCGAAAAGCATTTCAAATGAACTCTGAAGAGGTTGAAAATTGGCATGATATCATCATTTCATCCACATAGCATTTGCAAGAAAGTTGAGAGGGTCACGGCATAAACTGGATGCACTTCGTGTACAAAACGGACAATCTCTTTCAAAGTATCAGGATTTCATCCGGAAACTCGTCTGTTACAAAGGGATTTCATTTTTTGAAACTTATTTGAACTCCTGACTTTTTGTGTGTTCAAAATGCACCATTCAAAGCCACATCATTATTTGTCAATCCTTTCTGACTTCATTTGTTATTTTTCATGCATTTACTAATTATTTTGAGCTATAAGACCCTAAAATTGAAAAGCATTTCAAATGAACTCTGAAAAGGTTGAAAATTGGCATGATATCATCATTTCATCCACATAGCATGTGCAAGAAAGTTGAGAGGGTTACGGCAAAAACTGGATGCACTTCGTGTACAAAACGGACAATCTCTTTCATAGTATCAGGATTTCATCCGGAAACTCGTCTGTTACAAAGGGATTTCATTTTTTTAAAGTTAATTGAACTCCTGACTTTGTGTGTGTTGAAAATGCACCATTCAAAGCCACATCATCTTTTTTCAATCCTTTCTGACTTCATTTGTTATTTTTCATGCATTTACTAATTATTTTGAGCTATAAGACCGTAAAATTGAATAGCATTTCAAATGAACTCTGAAATGGTTGAAAGTTGGAATGATATCACCATTTCATCCACATAGCATGTGCAAGAAAGTTGAGAGGGTTACGGCAAAAACTGGATGCACTTCGTGTACAAAACGGACAATCTCTTCCAAAGTATCAGGATTTCATCCGGAAACTCGTCTGTTACAAAGGGATTTCATTTTTTAAAACTTATTTGAACTCCTGACTTTGTGTGTGTTCAAAATGCACCATTCAAAGCCACATCATCATTTTTCAATCCTTTCTGACTTCATCTGTTATTTTTCGTGCATTTACTAATTATTTTAAGCTATAAGACCCTAAAATTGAAAAGCATTTCAACTGAACTCTGAAAAGGTTGAAAATTGGCATGATATAATCATTTCATCCACATAGCATGTGCAAGAAAGTTGAGAGGGTTACGGCATAAACTGGATGCACTTCGTGTACAAAACGGACAATCTCTTTCAAAGTATCAGGATTTCATCCGGAAACTCGTCTGTTACAAAGGGATTTCATTTTTTGAAACTTATTTGAAGTCCTGACTTTTTGTGTGTTCAAAATGCACCATTCAAAGCCACATCATTATTTGTCAATCCTTTCTGACTTCATTTGTTATTTTTCATGCATTTACTAATTATTTTGAGCTATAAGACCCTAAAATTGAAAAGCATTTCAAATGAACTCTGAAAAGGTTGAAAGTTGGCATGATATCACCAATTCATCCACATAGCATGTGCAAGAAAGTTGAGAGGGTTACGGCAAAAACTGGATGCACTTTGTGTACAAAACGGAAAATCTCTACCAAAGTATCAGGATTTCATCTGGAAACTCGTCTGTTACAAAGGGATTACATTTTTTAAAACTTATTTGAACTCCTGACTTTGTGTGTGTTCAAAATGCACTATTCAAAGCCACATCATCATTTTTCAATCCTTTCTAACTTCATTTGTTATTTTTCATGCATTTACTAATTATTTTGAGATATTAGACCCTAAAATTGAAAAGCATTTCAAATGAACTCTGAAAAGGTTGAAAATTGGCATGATATCATCATTTCATCCACATAGCATGTTCAAGAAAGATGAGAGGTTTACGGCAAAAACTAGATGCAGTTCGTGTACAAAACGGACAATCTCTTCCAAAGTATCAGGATTTCATCCGGAAACTCGTCTGTTACAAAGGGATTTCATTTTTTAAAACTTTTCTGAACTCCTGACTTTGTGTGTGTTCAAAATGCACCATTCAAAGCCACATCATCATTTTTCAATCCTTTCTGACTTCATTTGTTATTTTTCATGCATTTACTAATTATTTTGAGCTATAAGACCCTAAAATTGAAAAGCATTTCAAATGAACTCTGAAAAAGGTTGAAAATTGGCATGATATCATCATTTCATCCACATAGCATGTGCAAGAAAGTTGAGAGGTTTACGGCAAAAACTGGATGCACTTCGTGTACAAAACGGACAATCTCTTTCAAAGTATCAGGATTTCATCCGGAAACTCGTCTGTTACAAAGGGATTTCATTTTTTTAAACTTATTTGAACTCCTGACTTTGTGTGTGTTGAAAATGCACCATTCAAAGCCACATCATCATTTTTCAATCCTTTCTGACTTCATTTGTTATTTTTCATGCATTTACTAATTATTTTGAGCTATAAGACCCTAAAATTGAAAAGCATTTCAAATGAACTCTGAAATGGTTGAAAGTTGGCATGATATCACCATTTCATCCACATAGCATGTGCAAGAAAGTTGAGAGGGTTATGGCAAAAACTGGATGCACTTCGTGTACAAAACGGACAATCTCTTTCAAAGTATCAGGATTTCATCCGGAAACTCGTGT
>NW_025229035.1:15126-17424 GCF_018294505.1 Triticum aestivum
ATGATATCACCATTTCATCCACATAGCATGTGCAAGAAAGTTGAGAGGGTTACGGCAAAAACTGGATGCACTTCGTGTACAAAACGGACAATCTCTTCCAAAGTATCAGGATTTCATCCGGAAACTCGTCTGTTACAAAGGGATTTCATTTTTTAAAACTTATTTGAACTCCTGACTTTGTGTGTGTTCAAAATGCACCATTCAAAGCCACATCATCATTTTTCAATCCTTTCTGACTTCATCTGTTATTTTTCGTGCATTTACTAATTATTTTTAGCTATAAGACCCCAAAATTGAAAAGCATTTCAAATGAACTCTGAAAAGGTTGAAAATTGGCATGATATCATCATTTCATCCACATAGCATGTGCAAGAGAGTTGAGAGGGTTACGGCATAAACTGGATGCACTTCGTGTACAAAACGGACAATCTCTTTCAAAGTATCAGGATTTCATCCGGAAACTCGTCTGTTACAAAGGGATTTCATTTTTTTAAACTTATTTGAACTCCTGACTTTGTGTGTGTTCAAAATGCACCATTCAAAGCCACATCATCATTTTTCAATCCTTTCTGACTTCATTTGTTATTTTTCATGCATTTACTAATTATTTTGAGCTATAAGACCCTAAAATTGAAAAGCATTTCAAATGAACTCTGAAATGGTTGAAAGTTGGCATGATATCACCATTTCATCCACATAGCATGTGCAAGAATGTTGAGAGGGTTACGGCAAAAACTGGATGCACTTCATGTACAAAACGGACAATCTCTTTCAAAGTATCAGGATTTCATCCGGAAACTCGTGTGTTACAAAGGGATTTCATTTTTTGAGACTTATTTGAACTCCTGACTTTTTGTGTGTTCAAAATGCACCATTCAAAGCCACATCATCATTTGTCAATCCTTTCTGACTTCATTTGTTATTTTTCATGCATTTACTAATTATTTTGAGCTATAAGACCCTAAAATTGAAAAGCATTTCAAATGAACTCTGAAATGGTTGAAAGTTGGCATGATATCACCATTTCATCCACATAGCATGTGCAAGAAAGTTGAGAGGGTTACGGCAAAAACTGGATGCACTTCGTGTACAAAACGGACAATCTCTTCCAAAGTATCAGGATTTCATCCGGAAACTCGTCTGTTACAAAGGGATTTCATTTTTTAAAACTTATTTGAACTCCTGACTTTGTGTGTGTTCAAAATGCACCATTCAAAGCCACATCATCATTTTTCAATCCTTTCTGACTTCATCTGTTATTTTTCATGCATTTACTAATTATTTTTAGCTATAAGACCCTAAAATTGAAAAGCATTTCAAATGAACTCTGAAAAGGTTGAAAATTGGCATGATATAATCATTTCATCCACATAGCATGTGCAAGAAAGTTGAGAGGGTTACGGCATAAACTGGATGCACTTCGTGTACAAAACGGACAATCTCTTTCAAAGTATCAGGATTTCATCCGGAAACTCGTCTGTTACAAAGGGATTTCATTTTTTGAAACTTATTTGAAGTCCTGACTTTTTGTGTGTTCAAAATGCACCATTCAAAGCCACATCATTATTTGTCAATCCTTTCTGACTTCATTTGTTATTTTTCATGCATTTACTAATTATTTTGAGCTATAAGACCCTAAATTGAAAAGCATTTCAAATGAACTCTGAAAAGGTTGAAAGTTGGCATGATATCACCATTTCATCCACATAGCATGTGCAAGAAAGTTGAGAGGGTTACGGCAAAAACTGGATGCACTTTGTGTACAAAACGGACAATCTCTACGAAAGTATCAGGATTTCATCTGGAAACTCGTCTGTTACAAAGGGATTTCATTTTTTAAAACTTATTTGAACTCCTGACTTTGTGTGTGTTCAAAATGCACTATTCAAAGCCACATCATCATTTTTCAATCCTTTCTGACTTCATTTGTTATTTTTCATGCATTTACTAATTATTTTGAGCTATAAGACCCTAATATTGAAAAGCATTTCAAATGAACTCTGAAAAGGTTGAAAATTGGCATGATATCATCATTTCATCCACATAGCATGTGCAAGAAAGTTGAGAGGGTTACGGCAAAAACTGGATGCACTTCGTGTACAAAACGGACAATCTCTTTCAAAGTATCAGGATTTCATCCGGAAACTCGTCTGTTACAAAGGGATTTCATTTTTTAAAACTTATTTGAACTCCTGACTTTGTGTGTGTTCAAAATGCACCATTCAAAGCCACATCATCATTTTTCAATCCTTTCTGACTTCATTTGTTATTTTTCATGCATTTACTAATTATTTTGAG
>NW_025229035.1:18579-23182 GCF_018294505.1 Triticum aestivum
TGCACCATTCAAAGCCACATCATCATTTTTCAATCCTTTCTGACTTCATTTGTTATTTTTTTATGCATTTACTAATTATTTTGAGATATAAGACCCTAAAATTGAAAAGCATTTCAAATGAACTCTGAAAAGGTTGAAAATTGGCATGATATCATCATTTCATCGACATAGCATGTGCAAGAAAGTTGAGAGGGTTACGGCATAAACTGGATGCACTTCGTGTACAAAACGGACAATCTCTTTCAAAGTATCAGGATTTCATCCGGAAACTCGTGTGTTACAAAGGGATTTCATTTTTTGAGACTTATTTGAACTCCTGACTTTTTGTGTGTTCAAAATGCACCATTCAAAGCCACATCATCATTTGTCAATCCTTTCTGACTTCATTTGTTATTTTTCATGCATTTACTAATTATTTTGAGCTATAAGACCCTAAAATTGAAAAGCATTTCAAATGAACTCTGAAATGGTTGAAAGTTGGCATGATATCACAAATTCATCCACATAGCATGTGCAAGAAAGTTGAGAGGGTTACGGCAAAAACTGGATGCACTTCGCCTACAAAACGGACAATCTCTTCCAAAGTATCAGGATTTCATGCGGAAACTCGTCTGTTACAATGGGATTTCATTTTTTAAAACATATTTGAACTCCTGACTTTGTGTGTGTTCAAAATGCACCATTCAAAGCCACATCATCATTTTTCAATCCTTTCTGACATCATCTGTTATTTTTCGTGCATTTACTAATTATTTTTAGCTATAAGACCCTAAAATTGAAAAGCATTTCAAATGAACTCTGAAAAGGTTGAAAATTGGCATGATATCATCATTTCATCCACATAGCATGTGCAAGAAAGTTGAGAGGGTTACGGCATAAACTGGATGCACTTCGTGTACAAAACGGACAATCTCTTTCAAAGTATCAGGATTTCATCCGGAAACTCGTCTGTTACAAAGGGATTTCATTTTTTGAAACTTATTTGAAGTCCTGACTTTTTGTGTGTTCAAAATGCACCATTCAAAGCCACATCATCATTTGTCAATCCTTTCTGACTTCATTTGTTATTTTTCATGCATTTACTAATTATTTTGAGATATAAGACCCTAAAATTGAAAAGCATTTCAAATGAACTCTGAAAAGGTTGAAAATTGGCATGATATCATCATTTCATCCACATAGCATGTGCATGAAAGTTGAGTGGGTTACGGCAAAAACTGGATGCACTTCGTGTACAAAACGGACAATCTCTTCCAAAGTATCTGGATTTCATCCGGAAACTCGTCTGTTACAAAGGGATTTCATTTTTTAAAACTTATTTGAACTCCTGACTTTGTGTGTGTTCAAAATGCACCATTCAAAGCCACATCATCATTTTTCAATCTTTTCTGACTTCATTTGTTATTTTTCATGCATTTACTAATTATTTTGAGATATAAGACCCTAAAATTGAAAAGCATTTCAAATGAACTCTGAAAAGGTTGAAAATTGGCATGATATCATCATTTCATCCACATAGCATGTGCAAGAAAGTTGAGAGGGTTACGGCAAAAACTAGATGCACTTCGTGTACAAAACGGACAATCTCTTCCAAAGTATCTGGATTTCATCCAGAAACTCGTCTGTTACAAAGGGATTTCATTTTTCAAAACTTATTTGAACTCCTGACTTTGTGTGTGTTCAAAATGCACCATTCAAAGCCACATCATCATTTTTCAATCTTTTCTGACTTCATTTGTTATTTTTCATGCATTTACTAATTATTTTGAGATATAAGACCCTAAAATTGAAAAGCATTTCAAATGAACTCTGAAAAGGTTGAAAATTGGCATGATATCATCATTTCATCCACATAGCATGTGCAAGAAAGTTGAGAGGGTTACGGCAAAAACTAGATGCACTTCGTGTACAAAACGGACAATCTCTTCCAAAGTATCTGGATTTCATCCGGAAACTCGTCTGTTACAAAGGGATTTCATTTTTTAAAACTTATTTGAACTCCTGACTTTGTGTGTGTTCAAAATGCACCATTCAAAGCCACATCATCATTTTTCAATCCTTTCTGACTTCATTTGTTATTTTTCATGCATTTACTAATTATTTTGAGCTATAAGACCCTAAAATTGAAAAGCATTTCAAATGAACTCTGAAAAGGTTGAAAATTGGCATGATATCATCATTTCATCCACATAGCATGTGCAAGAAAGTTGAGAGGGTTACGGCAAAAACTGGATGCACTTCGTGTACAAAACGGACAATCTCTTCCAAAGTATCTGGATTTCATCCGGAAACTCGTCTGTTACAAAGGGATTTCATTTTTTAAAACTTATTTGAACTCCTGACTTTGTGTGTGTTCAAAATGCACCATTCAAAGCCACATCATCATTTTTCAATCCTTTCTGACTTCATTTGTTATTTTTCATGCATTTACTAATTATTTTGAGCTATAAGACCCTAAAATTGAAAAGCATTTCAAATGAACTCTGAAAAGGTTGAAAATTGGCATGATGTCATCATTTCATCCACATAGCATGTGCAAGAAAGTTGAGAGGGTTACGGCAAAAACTGGATGCACTTCGTGTACAAAACGGACAATCTCTTTCAAAGTATCAGGATTTCATCTGGAAACTCGTCTGTTACAAAGGGATTTCATTTTTTAAAACTTATTTGAACTCCTGACTTTGTGTGTGTTCAAAATGCACCATTCAAAGCCACATCATCATTTTTCAATCCTTTCTGACTTCATTTGTTATTTTTCATGCATTTACTAATTACTTTTAGCTATAAGACCCTAAAATTGAAAAGCATTTCAAATGAACTCTGAAAAGGTTGAAAATTGGCATGATATCATCATTTCATCCACATAGCATGTGCAAGAAAGTTGAGAGGGTTACGGCATAAACTGGATGCACTTCGTGTACAAAACGGACAATCTCTTTCAAAGTATCAGGATTTCATCCGGAAACTCGTCTGTTACAAAGGGATTTCAGTTATTTAAACTTATTTGAAGTCCTGACTTTGTGTGTGTTCAAAATGCACCATTCAAAGCCACATCATCATTTTTCAATCCTTTCTGACTTCATTTGTTATTTTTCATGCATTTACTAATTATTTTGAGCTATAAGACCCTAAAATTGAAAAGCATTTCAAATGAACTCTGAAAAGGTTGAAAATTGGCATGATATCATCATTTCATCCACATAGCATGTGCAAGAAAGTTGAGAGGGTTACGACAAAAACTGGATGCACTTCGTGTACAAAACGGACAATCTCTTTCAAAGTATCAGGATTTCATCCGGAAACTCGTCTGTTACAAAGGGATTTCATTTTTTAAAACTTATTTGAACTCCTGACTTTGTGTGTGTTCAAAATGCACCATTCAAAGCCACATCATCATTTGTCAATCCTTTCTGACTTCATTTCTTATTTTTCATGCATTTACTAATTATTTTGAGCTATAAGACCCTATAATTGAAAAGCATTTCAAATGAACTCTGAAATGGTTGAAAGTTGGAATGATATCACCATTTCATCCACATAGCATGTGCAAGAAAGTTGAGAGGGTTACGGCAAAAACTGGATGCACTTCGTGTACAAAACGGACAATCTCTTCCAAAGTATGAGGATTTCATCCGGAAACTCGTCTGTTACAAAGGGATTTCATTTTTTTAAACTTATTTGAACTCCTGACTTTGTGTGTGTTCAAAATGCACCATTCAAAGCCACATCATCATTTTTCAATCCTTTCTGACTACATTTGTTATTTTTCATGCATTTACTAATTAATTTTAGCTATAAGACCGTAAAATTGCAAAGCATTTCAAATGAACTCTGAAAAGGTTGAAAATTGGCATGATATCATCATTTCATCCACATAGCATGTGCAAGAAAGTTGAGAGGGTTACGGCATAAACTGGATGCACTTCGTGTACAAAACGGACAATCTCTTTCAAAGTATCAGGATTTCATCCGGAAACTCGTCTGTTACAAAGGGATTTCATTTTTTGAAACTTATTTGAACTCCTGACTTTTTGTGTGTTCAAAATGCACCATTCAAAGCCACATCATCATTTGTCAATCCTTTCTGACTTCATTTGTTATTTTTCATGCATTTACTAATTATTTTGAGCTATAAGACCCTAAAATTGAAAAGCATTTCAAATGAACTCTGAAAAGGTTGAGAGTTCGCATGATATCACCATTTCCTCCACATAGCATGTGCAAGAAAGTTGAGAGGGTTACGGCAAAAACTGGATGCACTTCGTGTACAAAACGGACAATCTCTTCCAAAGTATCAGGATTTCATCCGGAAACTCGTCTATTACAAAGGGATTTCATTTTTTAAAACTTCTTTGAACTCCTGACTTTGTGTGTGTTCAAAATGCACCATTCAAAGCCACATCATCATTTTTCAATCTTTTCTGACTTCATTTGTTATTTTTCATGCATTTACTAATTATTTTGAGATATAAGACCCTAAAATTGAAAAGCATTTCAAATGAACTCTGAAAAGGTTGAAACTTGGCATGATATCATCATTTCATCCACATAGCATGTGCAAGAAAGTTGAGAGGGTTACGGCAAAAACTGGATGCACTTCGTG
>NW_025229035.1:27460-28139 GCF_018294505.1 Triticum aestivum
TTTCTGACTTCATTTGTTATTTTTCATGCATTTACTAATTATTTTGAGCTATAAGACCCTAAAATTGAAAAGCATTTCGAATGAAATCTGAAAAGGTTGAAAATTGGCATGATATCATCATTTCATCCACATAGCATGTGCAAGAAAGTTGAGAGGGTTACGGCAAAAACTAGATGCACTTCGTGTACAAAACGGACAATCTCTTCCAAAGTATCAGGATTTCATCCGGAAACTCGTCTGTTACAAAGGGATTTCATTTTTTAAAACTTATTTGAACTCCTGACTTTGTGTGTGTTCAAAATGCACCATTCAAAGCCACATCATCATTTTTCAATCCTTTCTGACTTCATTTGTTATTTTTCATGCATTTACTATTTAATTTTAGCTATAAGACCGTAAAATTGCAAAGCATTTCAAATGAACTCTGAAAAGGTTGAAAATTGGCATGATATCATCATTTCATCCACATAGCATGTGCAAGAAAGTTGAGAGGGTTACGGCATAAACTGGATGCACTTCGTGTACAAAACGGACAATCTCTTTCAAAGTATCAGGATTTCATCCGGAAACTCGTCTGTTACAAAGGGATTTCATTTTTTAAAACTTATTTGAACTCCTGACTTTGTGTGTGTTCAAAATGCACCATTCAAATCCACATCATCATTTTTCAATCCTTTCT